>NW_016107398.1:5212118-5223585 GCF_001604975.1 Cebus imitator | reverse complement strand
GTCTTGCTCTGTTGCCCAGGCTAGAGTGCAGTGGTGGGATCTTGGCTCACTGCAACCTCCACACCAAGACTAATTCTAAGCAGCATTCTTTGCAGGGACTTTTGACTTTCCCCTTAGAGGAATCCGCCATCCTTGTTGGTCTAGCTCTTCATTTCTAAGTGCTAACTGGCGAGTGCCAGCTGTCTGTCATCACTCCTGGTCCTGGACTTTTAAAATGCATCCGATCTCTCTTTCTATGTGGTTGATGAACTTACAGCAGAGGTTTCCAAACTTGTTTAGTTCATGGAGCCCTAACTGTCTCATTAATTTTTTCAGTGTCCCTAGGCCAGAAATATTATCTAACAGTTCCTTCCCATTTTTAATAGTCAGTTCAACAACTTAGTAGCAGCATGGTGTCCAACAGATGGATGTTGTTGTGTCTCCTTCGAATTTTAGAGTGTTCTGTAAGTTCTGTTAGTTCTCTCTGGTAGCTCAGGATTTCTTAGCAGTTTGGATATTACAAGCTTAGAATGTTATTTTTCTCTCAGTTATGTACATTTTTATAGAAGACCTTTAAAGACAGAGGGACTTTTGGAAGACAAGGATCTGAATTTCTAGTATTAATATGGGTGACAGAAAGAAGTGCTGACTCAACCCCTAAAATGCTCTTTTTTGTACTCTTACACTTTTACTTTAATACAAATAATCTATTTTCTATTGAGTAATTTTAGTTTCTATTTTGAAAATGTTTAATCTGAAAGACTATAGCTATCTGCAACAGAGAAAAACAAATGAAAGAAAGAGAAACTATCTCAGATAATCACAGAACAGATTATTACAGGAATAACACATTAAAACACTAATGAATTACATTGGCAGTTCTTCCACACCTCCACACATAAGTTAAGGTATCCTAATTGTCCTCCTCTAGAAACTCAGGAATATTTTAGAGCTGGAGGGTTTCAACCAAATGTAAAAATAAAATTTTCTGAACGGTAATTTATTTTAAATGTGTCTATAAGCTACCCAGTACATTGTTTTTTTTTTTTTTTAACTGAAAGTTTCATTTTTTATTTAGCTTTCTGACTCTGTGCTTGCACCTTCAACACTTCCACAACGATTTTCTGCTCCTCGATAAGGAAAGCACGCTTGATCCTGTCACGAACACGTTTAGCACACATGGAACCACCATAGGCCCTGCTGACATGTTTCTTTGTTTTGGACAATCTCATAAGAACTTTAGGTCTTACAGCACGAACCCCTCAAAGCCTGCCTGGGCACATACCACATGCTGATTTTGGTGCTTTCCCAACCTTCTTGGTATAAAGGTAAACAATGTTATTACCAGGGGTCCGGGACAGCCTAGTTTTGTTAGAGGCGGTATTGTAGGAAAGCCTATGTTGGTATGTCAAACGCTGGACCATTCTGAGTGCCTGCACACAACATCCACATTAAGTCTTATTTCCTTTCCAAAAGAGTTTAGCAAAACATCTCCAAAAAGCAATTACTCTGTATGTAAATTACACCTCAAGAAAGCTCTGTGTTGCTGGCAGTGGGTGGGTGGGTGGGGGTGTATGTATGTGTGTGACCATGTATAAAACCTATAAACCAGTGGAGAAAACTGCCTCTTGGCAATTATATTGGGAAGAAACTAAATTCTTTCCAAACCTCGAAGAATTTTCCAAAACACTGGTGTATTCGTCTCTGCTTTCTCATCTTCGAACTGAAAATGAGGGTCATAAAATAAAACAATTAAAAAATAAAATTGAGCAGATACTATTAGATTGCAAATACCTCTTTAATTTCTTCCTTCTTTGTCTCCTCAAAGCAAGCCCTTAGTAAGCGAAGGTTTTCCACATAAGTAGCCCAATATGCCAGCACTTTTTGTAGAGTGGACTTCACATTATATATATTTTTCCTATACATACAAACATCAGATTTCATCACCATATATTGTTTATTAATATTCTGACATTCTCCAGCTGCAATATTAAAACAAAAAAGTGATCTTAAAAAAACAATTTTTCATTAATAATATTCTTAAAATATTTGCATTAATTGACAGTGGCAAAATAATATGTCCTCTGACAATATTAAAAGTGAAAGCAAGAATTTTCCCAGGAAAACATGCACATAAAACTAATTTCTAAAACATTATATAGAAAGTAAAACAGATAAAACATCATTAAGTGACAGTCATTCCTTCAAAAAGTAACTGAACTACTTTACCCAAATTCTTATAAATTTCTTCACACTTTTGAAAAGAGGTATCGAGTTGGGCTAGGAATCCTTTTTCTTCAATAAATTTCTGGGAAGAAAAGAAAAAAACACATTGACAGTTTTTACTTCTAAAATTGTGCCAAGAAATCCAGATAGGGAGATATAGACATTCAATGAAGGACATAGTTACCAAAATTTCTTTAGGTCTTTAACACTACATATTCGGTAGGAAAAGAGGAAGAAGGATGGTTAAAACCCAGGAGATATAAGCTGAGTGTGAACATTAAACAGGTATGACATCTGATGAAATTTATCTTAATGTGGTGACATGGTGCTACAGTTTTCCTCTTGTGGAAAAAGGCAAGTTAAGTATTTATAGTAATTTCAGGATCTCCTACTTTGCACATTTTATTAATATTACATAATGGTGTCAGTGCTCTTATTTCACATGCTTTATTGAGTAATCTTTTCAGATATATTAGACTATGTTACAAAGAGATATCTGTCATACACACACATTTCAGAAACTACCATTAACCAGATTCTGTTACGGAAAAATACTAACCTAATTCAAAATTCATATTTACTGAATACTTATATGTGCCAATAGTATGAACATTTAAATAGAAAAATGAAAAATCAAAGAAGTAGAAATATTCAAAATCTAGCCTAGTTTAGAATGACGGTACTTCCTGTTTGGAAACATACAGTGTTTAAATCATAAATTGGAAGTAAATTTCTCTTTATCATTTTTTTAATTTTTACAATAAAATTTGCAATCTTGGAATTTTTCTTTTCCCCGTCATTTTTCTCTTTCTTTCTTTCTTTCCTTTCTTTCTTTCCTTTCTTTCTTTCTTCTTTCTTTCCTTTCTTTCTTTCTTTCCTTTCTTTCTTCTTTCTTTCTTTCCTCTCTCTCTCTCTTCTTTCTCTCTCTCTCTCCTTCCTTCCTTCCTTTCTTTCTTTCTTTCTTTCTTTTTCTTTCTTTCTTCCTTCCTTCCTTCCTTCCTTCTTTCTTCTTTCTTTCTTTCTTTCTTTCTTTTTCTTTCTTTCTTTCTTTCTTTCTTTTCTTTCCTTTCTTTTTGAGACAACTGCTCTGTTGCTCAGGCTGGAGTGCAGTGCAGTGGCACAATCCCAGCTCACTGCAGCCTCCACCTTTCAGGTTGAAGCAATTCTCCTGCCTCAGCCTCCTGAGTAGCTGGGATTACAGACACCTACAACCATGCCTGACTAATTTTTGTATTTTTATTAGAGACAGGGTTTTGCCATGTTGGCCAGGCTGATCTGGAATTCCTGACCTCTGGTGATCCGCCTGCCTTGGCCTCCCAAAGTGTTGAGATTACAGCTGTGCACCATCACACCCAGCACCCCCTCACTTCTAAAAAGAGGGAAACAAAAAGAAGGATAAGGCCTGAGTGTAGAATTGGCATTTCTGTGATGCTGTAGTTTTAACTTAGATGTGAATATATTTATATTTAAGTGACTTCAAACATTTCTTCCTATAAACTTGAAGAGTTAAAGCCAAAAAGAAAGCCTTATGACAAAAGAGAAAATGTGTATCATAAGTAGTAAATTTAGTAAGCTAAGATCAAAATGTTATATGAAAAATGTAATTACTGCATGAAAGTATGAATCAGAAAAGGAAACAAAAATTAACATTTCAAGCAAGTGAAAGAAGGAGTTTTCAATGAAAAAAAGCATGGAAACCTTTTATATTACATTAACTGACTTGGTTAACTCTTCATCTCCCCTTGGGTAGCAAGTAGTGATATATATATATCTATTTTTCCACTCTTCCCTCTGCTGCTATTTGACTCCTTGTAATTCTTTTCTTCAGGCAATATTTAAGCTAAAGAAATCGATCAAGAAAACCCATCTCAAAGCCTGAAGAGTTAATGGGAAATCGTGCCAAGTAAAAATGCAAACACAGCAGCAAGAGATGGAGAACAGTTGCCTAAGACACAAAATTAAAAGCTTACATGCCAGTCTTCCAGCAATAATTCCACAGATTCTCTGCTCCCATATTTAATGTTCCAAATATCCAATTTTGATTTCACTTCATCTAACAAACCAAGAACTAAGCACTTGTAGTAATGAAATTCTAGAAGTAGAATAAATTTTTTCTCCAAAATGTTGTTGATTCTGGAAAACAGTGCAAGTTTAGGAATTTAACTTCATATTATTGACCAAACGTGAGAAATCTGTTCAGCATTTTTAAAAATATTGAGGCTTCAACTTGTTCTTTTAAGTACATGGAACTCAGAGGTATCATTATCTCTTTCTTTTTTAAACACTGTAAGATACCATGACTTGATATAAAACAACCATTTCTAAGGTAAAAACATAAAACAAAGAACATTTTCTGAATAAATGATTTCCCAATTGACAAATCCTATAATAAAATGTTGATCTATGAAATATTTTACTAAATCTGAAAACTTCCATATGACTTAATATAAAACTATAAGTTTATATATTAAGCTTTTTCATTATTAAGGCTAACACCCTCTTATTACACTAATAAGTTACTTCTGAATGAGAAAAGATAATTGATTAAATAATCTCAATATTTATAGTATTTTACAATTATAAAATGCTTTCATATCCCTCCTCCCATATGATCCAGTTTCCTGGTGAGACCTGGACAGGGTGATTATCATTAACCCAAATTTACAAAGGAGGAAACATGCTCAAAAAGAGAAAAACTTATCCAAAACCAAGATACAGAGCTCAGTTTCTCAACTTTTTCCATCACCATATTCTACCATTCAATAAGAAAGGAAGTATGTTTGCATAGTATCTACAATGTTACTATTACATAAAACATGAAGATATTGTTATCAAGATTGAAAGGAGAATATTTGGTAAAAATTATCTAAAAATCTGTATTTTGTGGTCCCTGTAGTACAAGCTGTTACTCAAACGTGAATTGCACCAGCAGTTGTGAAATGGTAGTGTTACACACCGTCTTTTCATTTCCTCCAATTTGTCAGGTGGCACCAACAGCAAATGATTTTCATCTCTATTTTCAAAGGTAAGGAGATTGTTTGAATGATACTCAAATCTATCCATCAGGCTCTGAAAAGAAATTCAGCATGACATAAGCCATATTTATTGCCAAACACTGTAATTAAGGATTTGTCTATCTCAGTTACATTATATTTTTTCTCAAAAAAAACATGAAGCCCTCCCCTAACCCACTTTTCTTTATTATTTTAAGACACAGGGTCTCGTTCTGTCACCCAGGCTAAAATGCAGTGGTGCAATCGTGGCTCACTGCAGCTCGGAATTCCTGGATTCAAGGGATCCTCTCACCTTAGCTTCCCGAGTAGCTGGAACTACGGGCACACACTACAATTCCCAGCTAATTTTGTTTTTTAAAAAAATTCTGTAGTGGTGGGGTCTTGCTATATTGCCTAGGCTGAAACTCCTCCCCTTAATTAAGATTTTGTAAATAAATATTTTCATCATAAATGTTTCAAATCTGAATATTTTATAGAGAGGCAGACCACAGTGTCTTTAGTAAAACCATTATTATAATCTTTTATTTATTGGTGTATTTTCTATTCCTTTGTAGGCTCAAATAACATAAATCTCACATCATTTCTTTCATGCCATTTTAGTGAGAATCCGGTCTCTCAAATTTTAAATCAGGCCCCCTCTTCTCCACCCTCCTACCCCTTGACCTTTTTTTGGTCAGACTTTATTTACAGTTGCTTTAGAACTCTATCCTTATTTAGATTCTATCCTTATTGTTTCAACCTTACACTAGCACAACGGTCATGAACATAAAGTTATCTTCTAGGTCCCAAAAATCGCCAGAGGAATCATTCTAAACCATCCTCAAATATCCATTATATTTCCTTCCCTTCTTTTTAGGAAAAAGTCTTCCTCAAGAACAATCCCTAACAAAATGTGTTTTTCTACATCTCTTTTTCTGCTTTTCCAACCTTGAATAAAGTCATTTTCTCTTGTATCAGAGTCGTGTCTTGAGAGTAATCCTGGGAGGTTGACAAATCTTCATCCATAAGCCCTTCTACCTCCTGAAGCCAAGCTTCAGTTTGATGGAGGGGTGGAGGCAAGGCACAATTCAGCTTTACTGTCCATGCATTAATCTGAAAAAAAGGGAAGATATTCTTCAGTAGAACTTTTCTTGTTTATTTCTTCACATACAGTAGGTTTGATTCTTTGAAGTTGCTCTAAAAGTCATAACTGATCAATGTGATCCATTATCATGGAAATCTTTATCAATGGGTAAATTTCTTAGTTCTAAATATCACTTACCTACTTGCTGATCAGAAATATAATTTGTTTAGAAGCTACAGGAAAAGAAGGCATGAGAAAAAACAAATGTTTGATAAATCCATAATAAAATATGGGGTAGGCTGAGTGCAGTGGCTCATGCCTGAAATCCCAGCACTTTGGGAGGTCGAGGCGGGTGGATCGCGAGGTCAGGAGTTCAAGACCAGCCTGACAAGATGGTGAAACCCTGTCTCAACTAAAAAATACAGAAAAAAAAAAAATTAGCCAGGCATGCTGGCGGGTGCCTGCAATCCCAGCTACTTGGGAGGCTGAGGCAGAGAACTGCAGAGGTTGCAGTGAGGCAAGTTAGTGCCACTGCACTCCAGCCTGGGCAACAGAGTGAGACTCCGTCTCAGGGGAAAAAAAAAAAAAAACACAACAATATGGGGGAAATTCAAAAGATTTAAAGTATGCCTCTAAGCAAGGATGGACTATCCTACTGAATGACCGTTGTTTGTCCTTGTGTGCTGTGACACTACAACTGCATCTTCCATAGTGACTTACAACCATTTCTCTCTCTAGCCCTAACTGTATATCCATGTGACATATATCTACCGGATCTCTCGAATATCTGTCCTTCACTAACGCATCACCCATCCCCAAAGTCAGGGCCATCTCCTCCTTCCTCAGCCTCCCACCACTTCCTGCATGCACAAGCACGCGAGCCACACACACTTGGGACTGCCTGCTTCTTCACTCACTGTACTCTTGTGTCTTAACTCTTGCTGCCTCTTCTACCTGGATGTCCCCCCACAAGCACTGTCAAAACTCACTCACACATTCATTCATTCATCCACTGACCAAACATTTATGAACAACCTATTGCACTAAGAGCTGGAGATAAAGATATAGAAAGCTTCTGGTGTGGAGATGGACCACGTGATGGTTACCCATCGTTCAATGCTATACAGCAGTTAGGAGCAAATTAGATGTACAGATGCTGACATCGAAGCACCTTAAATACATTGTGCTCAAAAATAAAAGAAACAACATATATCCTCAACTTAAGGGTACACAATTTTAAAATACATGTACAGGTCAGGGGTGGTAGCTCACACCTATAAACCCAGCACTTCAGGAGGTTGAGGCAGGTGGATCGGTTGAGCACAGGAGTTCAAGACCAGCTTGGGCAACATGGTAAAACCCCATCGCTACTAAAAATACAAAAATTAGCCAGGAGTGGTGGTATGCACCTATAGTCTCAGTTACTCAAGAGACTAAGGTGGCAGGATCACTTGAGCTCAGGAGGTCAAGGCTTTAGCGAGCCATGATCACGCCATTACACTCCAGCCTGGGTGACAGTGAGACCCTGTCTCGAAAAAAAAAGGCACAGTGGCTCACACCTGTAATCCCAGCACTTTGGGAGGCTGAGGTAGGTGGATCACGAGGTCAAGAGATCGAGACCATCCTGGCCCCCTCCAAACGCCAACTTCTGTCTAACTTAAACTGCTGGTCATTCCTCCATTCCATTCCCAGCACATATATTATTTCTCAAAAAAAAAAAAAAAAGAGAAAAAAAAACTATAAATTCTATCTGTATTATGCAAAAACATAAAAAGAAACACATTAAAGTTATCAAACTTGTGGCTCAAGGAGAAAGGGGAAATAGAAAGAAGGGATGAGTATAAAAGGAAATCAAAACACAAGCCAATGAATAAAAACAAGAGCAGGGCCTCGCCCAGCTCCATGTGTTAGTATAAATGGAAGAGCAACTTAGCACCACCCCCTATGTCACAGTATAAACCAGATAAACAAAAGCCACAGCTCTTGCCTGAACCACCTATCCAAAGAAGCAGCCAAGAACACGGTTACAGGAAAGTGTGGTAAGTGACGCCACAGAGCCAGGCAGGAGGAGGTTGCAGTGAGCTGAGATTGCACCAATGCACTCCAGCCTGGGAGACAGAGTGAGACCCTGTCTCAAAAAAAAAAAAAAAAAGAAAAAAAAATTAGCTGGGCATGGTGGATCATGCCTCTACTCCCAGCTACTCGGGAGGCTGACAACACCGGAGAATCACTTGAACCCAGAAAGTGGAGACTGCAGTAAGCCGAAATCACACCAGTGCAATCCAGCCTGGGCAACAGAGCAAGATTCTGTCTCCAAAAAAAGAATGTGACTTTTTACATAAACGTATTGCTATACAGTTTGAAAGTTTATCTCCTCTGAATCTCATGTTTAAGTTTGACAGCCAATATTAGGGCTGGGCCTAACAGGGGGTGAATTCCCACAAGTGCTGGTTGTTGAAAAGAGTATGGCACCTCCTTTCTCTCTGTTTCTCTCTGTCTGTCTGTCTGTCTCTCTCTCTCTCTCTCTCACGTGATCTCTTGCCATGTGATTTCTATACACCAGCTCCCCTTTGCCTTCCATTATGAGTGGAAGCAGCCTAAGGCCCTCACCAGAAGCAGATGCTTTTTGTACAGAAGCAGAAACATGAGCCAAAAAAGCCTCTTTTCGTTTATTTGATACTCCTATGAAGATCAATCACAAATTAAAATGCTTCACTCAAATAACTTTCTCTAATGAAAGGATTGGTCTTAATTCTGTATTTTCTCTTTCTGTTACCTAGTCTAATTCTACTAAATGCACTGTTTTTATTCTGTGAGTTTTTAAAATTATTGTTTTACTGTAGAGACAAGGTCTCACTATGTTGCCCAGGCTAGTCTTGAACTGGCCTCAAGCAATCCTAATTTGGTCTTCCAAACTGCTGGGACTGAAGACATGAGCCACAATGCCCAGCTGAGTTCTTTTTTTTAAAAAACAGGGGATAGACTAGGCAATAATTTGTAAATTAGATAGATCACTTCAATGTTCATTCAAAAACATTTATGGGTATGTATGATATGCAAAAGCAAATATCTAAAAGATATTCCACCAAGTACCCAGGTATACAAAATGAGGACAAAGCTAGGCTCATTTAACGCAATCAAATGGAACTGTTCATAAAATAGAAGCATTAAATATAACAGTTTTTTCATTTTGTTTTGCTTTGTCTTGGAAGTTTAATTTTCTCAAAAGGCATATGACAAAGATAATTCTATAATCTGGTTTTTGTTGCTTTTTGAGATAGAGTCTCAGTCTGTTACCCAGGCTGGAGTGCAGGTGCAACCTTGGCTCACTGCAACCTCTGCCTCCCAGGTTCAAGCGATTCTCCCGCCTCAGCCTCCTGAGTAGCTGGGAATAGAGGCACATACCACCACACCTGGCTAATTTTTGTATTTTTAGTAGAGATGGGGTTTCACCATCTTGGCCAGGCTGGTCTCGAACTCCTGACCTCAGGTGATCCACCCACCTCGGCCTCCCAAAGTGCTGAGATTACAGGCATGACCAATTGCACCCAGCCAATTCTACAATTTTACATCATTAACCATTTGCCATTATGTCTCCAGATGGAAGAAAAATGAAAAAAAATGATTTCATTATTGTAAATTTTTTTTTGGAGATGGAGTCTGACTCCGTCTCCCAAACTGGAGACATGTCTCAGCTCACTGAAACCTCCGCCTCCCGGGTTCAAGCAATTCTTCTGCCTCAGCCTCCTGAGTAGCTGGGATTACAGGCTTGTGCCACCATGCCTGGCTAATTTTTGTATTTTTAGTAGAGACAGGGATGTGCCACATTGGCCAGAGCTGGTCTCGAGCTCCTGATGTCAGGCAATCGGTCCACATCGGCCTCCCAAAGTGCTAGGATTACAGGTGTGAGCCACTGCACCTGGCCGTTTTTGTAGGTTTTCAAATAAACAAGTTAGCATGCGCTTTTAGTATGTCTAATTATTTACACATTTGCCCAAAAATAAACCAGAAAATCTGATAAATTATTGAGTTAAAGAGAGCTAAGAACAATACCTCTAGTTCAACTATTACTGTTTGCACAACCAAAAGAAAGTTGTACATATTTTAAATTAAACCAAACCTGTGTTTTCTGACTCAGGGCTACACTCAATATTTATACAGCAGGCAGAAAAGGAAGAACAGAAGGCAATGTTTACCTTTCTTTCCTCTTCTCTCCCACTTAACACTTTCTTTCTGCAGTAATTACTTTTCAATTTGGCTGAAAATTTATATAAGATCTTCACAGGTCAAAATAACATAATGTTGCTATTTTCTACAGTAGACTCAATATGAAACCGTTTACTATGATGTTCTGAGAAATCTCTGTTCTCAAACTACTGAACCCAAAACTGTGTAGATGGTTTCAACTCTTATATATTCAATGACTTTAAAATTAGCAATGTCTCATTTTGGCATGCCAAGAAACTGAGCTGCAGTTTACCTGACTGAGGAATGGATTTTCAAGCTATTACCAATTTGCAGCCCTTAATCTTGCAAAATAGTTCTCTTTATGGCTTTTCTCATTATTTGGGCAATTTTTCCATATTTAACAAAATCAGGCCAGGTCTCTGTGGCCTGGAACAGCCTGAACTATACAGACAATATCTTCCTCATTGCCTTGCACTTTGTTGAGGACTTGGCCAACAAAGGATAAGACGGACAGGTCTTATCCTTCACAAGAGTCTGTTTCAAAGCGGTGATCAGAATAGGAACTGACAATGCAAGAAGCACCACCACTGATGGGAAGATTCTAGGAGCTGTGAGTTCCTTAAAATTAGGTTCGCTAAAAGAGTGGCTCTTTGAAGCCACTGAACTGCTATTTAATACACTTAGTAAATGATGTGGAAAATATATTCTGAAAGCAGGCTGCCACTCCTGACAGCCAAGCAGGGGTCAGCAAACTTTTCCTGTGAAGAGTAAGTATTTTGACTTTGTGGACCACACAGTTCCTTTCATAACTCTGTAAATGTATTAGAAATCATTTTGTTGCCGGGCGCAGTGGCTCAAGCCTGTAATCCCAGCACTGTGGGAGGCTGAGGCGGGTGGATCATGAGGTCAAGAGATCAAGACCATCCTGGTCAACATGGTGAAACCCCGTCTCTACTAAAAATACAAAAAATTAGCTGGGCATGGTGGCGCGTGCCTG
>NW_016107398.1:5205995-5210828 GCF_001604975.1 Cebus imitator | reverse complement strand
TTGGTAGAGACGGGGTTTCACCGTGTTGACCAGGATGGTCTCGATCTCTTGACCTCGTGATCCACCCGCCTCGGCCTCCCAAAGTGCTGGGATTACAGGCTTGAGCCACCGCGCCTGGCTAAAATGGAATTCTTAAAAAAATGCATGATCCAAAACGAGGCAAGAAAGGAGGAAAGAGGGGCTGGGCACAGTGGCTCACGCTTGTAATCTCAGCACTTTGGGAGGTCGAGGGAGGCAGATCACTTGAGGTCAGGAGTTTGAGACCAGCCTGGCCAACACGGTGAAACCCCATCACTACTAAAAATACAAAAATTAGCTAGGCGTGGTGGTGGATGCCTGTAATCCCAGCTACTTGGGAGACTGAGGTGGCAGAATCACTTGAACCCAAAAGGTAGAGGTTGCAGTGAGCTGACATCATGCCACTGCACTCCAGCCTGGGAGACAGAGACTCCATCTCAAAAAAAAAGAAGAAAAGAAAAGAAAAGAAAAGAAAAGAAAAGAAAAGAGAAGAGAAGAGAAGAGAAGAGAAGAGAAGAGAAGAGAAGAGAAGAGAAGAGAAGAGAAGAGAAAAGAGAAAAGAAGAAAAGAAAGAAAAAGAAAGAAAGAAAGAAAAGAAAGAAAAGAAAGAAAGAAAGGGAAGGAAGGAAGGAAGGAAGGAAGGAAGGAAGGAAGGAAGGAAGGAAGGAAGGAAGGAAGGAAGGAAGGGGAATAGAAAAAGCAGAGAGAATAAACAAAACAAAGAGTTAAATGATATACCTGAACTGAACTCTATCAACAATTGCATTAAATGGACTAAGCACTCCAATTAAAAGAGAGGGATAGGCTAGACACGGTGGCTCATGCCTGTAATCCCAACACTTTAGGAGGCCAAAAGTTCTAATTCAGGAGCATTGCTTGAGGCCAGGACTTCAAGACCTGCCTGGGCAACATGGCAAAACCCCATCTCTACAAAAAAATTAAAACTTAGCCAGGCATGATGGCACACACCTGTAGTCCCAGCTACTCGGGAGGTGGGGCAGGAGAATGGCTTGAGCCTAGGAGGGCAAGGATACAGTAAGCCATGATTGTACTGCTACACTCACTCTAGCCTGGACAAAAGAGTAAGACCCAATCTCCAAAAAAAAAAAAAGACAAGGATTGGCATGGCAGATAAGAAAGTAAGATATAACTGTGTCATTTACAAGAGATACACTTTGAATATAAAGACTCTAAATAAATTTAAAGTAAATGAAGGAAAAAGACATGCTAAACAGTCAGCATACAAGACTGGAATGACTATACTGGTACAACATTAAGTATAATATTAACAGATGTCAAGAAAAACAATATTATTAAAGATAAGCAGGAATATTTCATAATAGTAGAAGTCCTCAGGAAGACAAAGTAATCATAAGCATGTACACACAATGACAATATTTTAAAATACATGAAGCACAATTTGACAGCATTGAAGAGAGACTCCCACAGACTTTAATACTCTTCTTTGATCGATATACAATAGAATTGGACAAAATGTCAATCAAGGCACAGATAATCTGAACAACCACTTTGTATTAATTAATATTTGTAATTTAGAAGCAACATAACTGCCATCAACAGATTAATCGATAAAGAAAACGTGGTAAATATACATAATGGAGTACTATTCAGCCATAAAAAAAATGAGATTCTGTCATTTGCAACAACGTGGATGGAACTAGAAGTCATTATGCTAAGTGAAATAAGCTAGGCACAGAAAGACAAATATCACGCGTTCATACTTATTTGTAAGTAATCTAAAAACCAAAACAGTTTAACTTATGGAGACAGAGAAGGATGGCTACCAGAGGCTGGGAAGGGCAGTAAGGGAGTAGGGGGGAAATGGAGATGGTTAATGGGTACAAAAAAATAGAACAAATAAGACCTACTATTTGATAGCACAACAGGGTGACTATAGTCAATAATAACTTAATTGTACATTTTTAAATAACTTGAAGCATGTAACTGGATTGTTCGTACCTCAAAGGATAAATGCTTGAAAGGATGGATACCCCATTCTCCAAGATATGCTTATTACACATTGCATGCCTGTATCAAAATATCTCATGTACCCCGTAAATATATATACCTACTATGTACCCTTAAAAATTTAAATTGAATTTTTAAAACATTTAACATTTGTAGAATGTTATACCATGTCAATACACTGAAAAGGCTTAAAATCATACAGATATATTCAGATACACAAGCATGAATTCATCCTTACACACTCTGTGGGTTTGTTCCTACTTCTCTCAAGCATCTTCTGATACTGATGCATGGTAGTAGAGAAGAAGCCACAGATCAAACAAAATATAGATAACCTACTGTGGCGAACAAAGAATTGATAGCAAATATATCAAACTTGGATAAGCCTGTGTTTTCTCTATGCAGAACACAAAAAATCCTACTTAACATGACCACTATCCAAATGATGCCATGGAGAAAATATAAAAACACTATCCTGTTTTCTGATGAAGCATCTACCCTGTGTTTTACAGAATTTCCCATGGACATTTAAAGTAAAACCCTCATTGAACAAAACAAAGCTGCTCTTTGAAATTTTTTTTTTTTTTTTTTTTTTGGTGAGTCGTAGTCTCCTTCTGTCGCCCAGGCCCGGAGTGCAGTGGTGCGATCTCGGGTCACTGCAACCTCCATCTCCTGTGTTCAAGTGATTCTCATGCCTAGCCTCCAAAGTAGTTGGGATTACAGGCACCCACCACCACCCCTGACTAATTCCTATATTTTCAGTAGAGACGGGGTTTCACCAGGTTGGTCTCAAACTCCTGACCTCAAGTGATCCACCCGTCTTGGTCTCCCAAAATGCTGAAATTATAGGTGTGAGCCACGTTTTCAGGCTGCAATTGTTCTTCTAATCAACATAAACAGTCACCTGGTGATTGAGGCCATCCCAGGCTTCTTCCAACTGTAACTGATCCTTATCCAGCTCATCCCGATTCCTTTTTATCGACAGGACATCCAAAAAGGACTTTTTTTCTTCATTGAATGACTCCATAAAGGACAGCAGGCTCTACAATCAGAAGAGTAGTTTAAAGACTGAAAATGTTTAATTCCATTTATATAATATAATCTGTTACTTTGAGGTCTATAGCTTTGGTTATATTCAAGTTTTTACTTAAAGGTAAAATCCCCTGAATCCAGTATCCTCCCTCTGCTCTGGTTTCCTTCTTCAGTGCACTGTGATAACTGGGCGCCAGCATAATATCAAAGGTCTCACTCTGTGCTTTGTGTCAGTATTGTTGGATTTCTATTGGAATGGAGAAGCAAAGTCACAGGGCTACAGAACAGATCATGATGCCACATGGAAAATATGAGTTTGTTTGTCCTCCCTAAATATGTGCTCACAGCAAAATGAGAATGAATGAATGCGAACATTGTATGACAGTAGTCGTGTGTAAGTGATTTTCAAAGTGTTCATGATTAACTGAGCTTCAGCTTATTCTTCCCCATTCATTTTACATAAACTTTGAAAAACACTTTGTCTGCCTTCACATATTTAATAAGTAAAGCTTTTTCTTGATTCACAATTGTGTGAAATATGGGTGTTTAAGAGTTATCAATTGGCCAGACGCTGTGGCTCACGACTGTAATTCTAGCAATTTGGGAGGCTAAGGCAGGTACATCACTTGAGCCCAGGAGTTCAAAACTAACCTGGGCAACATGGCAAAACCCAGATCTATAAAAAATTAGCCAAGCATCGTGGCATACACCTGTAGTCCCAGCTACTCAAGAGGCTGAGCTTAAAGGATGGCTTAAGCCTGGAAGGCAGAGGTTGCAGTGAGCCATGATCGGGCCACTGCACTATAGCCTGGGTGACAGAGAGAGATCCTGTCTCAGGGGGAAAAAAAGAGTTATCAATTACATAGGTTTTTTTTTTGTTTGTTTGTTTGTTTTTTTGAGACGGGGTCTGGCTCCATCGTCCAGGCTGAAGTTCAGTAGTGTGATCTTGGCTGACTGCAACCTCTGCCTCCTGGGCTGAAGAGATCCTCCCATCTTAGCCTCCCAAGCAGCTGGCACTACAGATCAGTAAGCACCACCACATCTGGCTAATTTTTTTGTATTTTTTGTAGAGACAGGGTTTCACCATGTTGTCCGGGCTGCCTCATCTCCCAAAGTGTTGAGATTACAGGCATGAGCCACCACAGCTACCCAGCTCTGTGGCTGTAGTGTGAAAGTAGCCACTGACATACTTAAATGGGTGTGGCTCTGTTCCAGTAACATTTTATTTACAAAATGGGCCAACCCCTGCGCTAGAACCATGCTGCTGAAAGTACTGCAAGGATCAGCATTAACGTTTTAAAATGTCACTTAAAACATTATCCAGAATTATTGACAGCATTTTAAATTAAATGTTATGAGAAAGTCAAAGGACTACTTAATACTTTCTGATAATTAATAACTTCATAAAGCCTTCTATTTAAGAAACCTGAATCTCTAATACATGATTAAATAAAAGACATATGTGAAAACAATGCACTTTCAGTAAATGATAAGCATTTTGTCAAGAAAAAAAAGTCTTCGGCCTGGCTCAGTGGCTCATGCCTGTAATCCCAGCACTACGAGGGGGCCGAGGTGGGTGGAACATGAGGTCAGGAGTTTGAGATCAGCCTGACCAACATGGTAAAACCCTGTCTCTACTAAAAATACAAAAATTAGCCAGATGTGCTGGTGCATGCCTGTAATCCCAGTTACTTAGGAGGCTGAGGCAGGAGAATCGATTGAAACCAGGAGGCGGAGCTTGCAGTGAGCCGAGATCACCCCACTGCACTCCAGTCTGGGTGACAGCTAGACTCC
>NW_016107398.1:5202610-5205065 GCF_001604975.1 Cebus imitator | reverse complement strand
AAACGTTCAATATGTGGTAATAATCACAGTTGTCATTATTTCCCAAAGGAATTCTGGGACCCTATTCCTGATTTTTCTTTCATCCAATATTCATTCTGAAAAGCATATTCTGCTTTAAACCAGGGATTGGAACACTTTTATTCTAAGGGGCAAGACAGCAAATATCTCAGGCTTTATGGGCCATATGGTCTCTATCACGACGACTCAGCTCTGGGGTTATAGTGTGAAAGTACTGACTGACAATACTTAAATGGATGTGGCTCTGTTCCAATAACATTTACAAAATGGGCCAACTCCTGTTCTAGAGCCATGCTTCTCAAAAGACTCCAAAAACCAGCAGAACCAACATCACCTGAGGCCTCCTTAGAAATCCAAAATCTCAGGCCCTGCCGCAGAACTACTGAAGCAGAATGTGCATTTTAATAGGATGACCCAGTGATCACACGCATGTTAAAGTTCCAGATGGACAGTCCTAGAATTCAGCTTTCAAATCTGCACTTAATATTTAAAATACTTCACTCTGAAAGTTTTCTAAAAACATACTTACTGCTCTTCTCTTTAACAGTAAATTACAAACAGCTGTTTAAAATCATACTTACATTATACTTTTGAAAGTAGGTATCATTTTCTGAATCCTTTAGCAACTTCTGTAGTTTTTCCTTTTGCAGAGTCAACCAGACCATAGCATTGTTCACCTTTCCCTGTATTTTACACACACACAATAGAACTATATTTTAAACAGATTTGATTTTTTTTAACAAAAAAATTAACAACCTGAAACATCAGTGAAATAATATCATCCTTACACATCATTGATTCATTATGCCAAAGAGTAATTTTCCTTGTTCATATAACACCTTAAATTTTGAACCAGATTGAAACCAGCAACTGAACATGACAATGTGCTAAAGAAATGGGCAAGCAATGCATCCCCGCCCCCGTGTTGGCTTAGAGAACCTTATTCTAAATCACTTCTTTATAGCAGGCATTTCAGAAGACTGCCTTCCAATAAATCTAAATATGGGGTAATTCAAGAGATGTTCACACCCTGCAAAAACACTGACATCAAAAATATCTCAAACACTTCCAAAAGCCTAAAAATAACACTACCAAAGGTTTTAGCTAGCTATCATTAAGATGTGAACAACAATTACTTTTTCTGTAGATTCTTGCTTAGGTGATAACCTTGCTTACATTTGGAAGCCAATTTTACTGATAGAGGACAAAGAAGTTATATCTTATTTCCACTATTCTTTAACCTTCATTTACTTTGTTTTTTCCTATTAAATAGAAGTTTTCTAATATTTTTGCACTCAATTTCAGGGACAGTTGAATCTTTAATTTTATGTTTTTAATATGAAAATTAATTAGATAAGAATAACTCCTCAGCAGGCCAGAAATGAGTGAACTGAATTATAAGCCTGCGTCTCAGCTTGAGATTCTCTTCCAGAGTCAGCAACAATCTAGCTTATTGCCTCAACCTTAACAGCTGGAAAAACACAGGTCCGATTTGTCAAATAAAATATATGTAAACATGTCTGAAATGCATGTAAATATGTAGTTGAAAACACATTTTTAAGTAATATTCTCAAACATTTTACTAAATTCACAGCACTCATTTATCATCATAGAAGCAGAATAAGAGTTTCTTTTCATCTGCTCAGCAATTTTTCTGAAGTTTCCAACCACAATATTTTATGTCACTGACTGAAAAAGTAAAAGGGAAAAATTGAATAATCAAATGGCAATCTAATAGTAATTCAAGGCTGAGCTCAGTGGCTCACGCCTATAATCCCAGCACTTTGGGAGGCCAAGGCGGGCAGATCACTTGAGGCCAGGAGTTCGAGACCATCCTGGCCAACATGGTGAAACCCTGTCTCTACTAAAAATACAAAAATTAGCCGGGTGTGATGGTCCATGCCTGTAATCCCAGCTATCGGGAGGCTGAGGCACAAGAATCACTTGAGCCTGGGAGGTGGCGGTTGCAGTGAGCCAAGATCACGCCACTGTACTTCAGCCTCATTACAGAGTAAGACTGTGTCTCAAAAAACAAACCAAAAAAGAAAAAGTCATTCAAGAGTATATCAACAAATAGGGATTGACAACAGAACACAACACTCTCATTTATATGAATTTCACAATTTCATTTATATGAAGCTAAAGAATAGGCAAGTGTCCTAAAATTAGATGATGGTGAAGGTTGCCCGATCATGTAAATACACTAACAACCACTGAAATGAACACATTAAATAGATGAATTTTATTGTATATAAATTACATCGGCCGGGCACAGTGGCGCACACCTGTAATCCCAGCACTTTGAGAGGCCAAGGCAGGAGGATCATGAGGTCAAGAGATTGAGACTATCCTGGCCAACATGGTGAAACCCTGTCTCTACTAAAAATACAAAAATTAGCAGGGCATGGTGGCATGCGCCTGTAGTCCCAGCTACTTG
>NW_016107398.1:5184754-5202440 GCF_001604975.1 Cebus imitator | reverse complement strand
ATAGATAGATACAGATATATAAAGGTAATAAATATTATAATACACAAAAAATTTGATAGGCCAGGCGGAGTGGCTGACTCCTGTTAATCCCAGCACTTTGGGAAGCCAAGGTAGGCAGATCACTTGAAGTCAGGAGTTAAAGATCAGCCTGGCCAACATGGTAAAACCCTGTCTCTACCAAATATACAAAATTCAGCTGGGTATGGTGGCACATGTCCATAATTCCAGCTACTTGGGAGGCTGAGGCATGAGAATCACTTGAACCAGGAGGCAGAGGTTGCTGTAAGCCAACTACATTCCAGCCTGAGTGATGGAGTGAGACTCTGTCTCAAAAAATTAAAAAATAGAATATTATAACAAACAAAAATTTGATATCTTCAGGGTTTTTTAAAAAGTTTAACTTCATTTGTCTTATATAGTGCCTATCTAAAAGTTGTTTCAGATAATTCGGTAGAGTTTAGTAAATTATCTCTCTGAACTTAAAAAAGAAAAGAACATTCAACACTAATCTACAGTGAAAGAAATTAGAATGCTGGTTATCTGGGGTGGGGAGCAGAGACAGAAAAGGTGCCCAGTAGAATATTCCAGGTACTAGAAATGTTTTACATCATGACTGAAATATGAGTTACATGGGTGAATGCTTTGTCAAAACTCATTAAACTGTATATTTCAGTTCTGCATGCAAATTATATCTCAATTTTAAAAGTTAAACCATTAGCAGGATACAAAAAAATGAGCTTGATTTATACAGAAGAAAACATACCCGAGCCTCCTCTCCAGTCCCATGGGCATCTTTGGAATACTGAAGAAATTGTGCCACATAGGTCATGATGGACTTTTCATCAGGATCAACAACATCCACGTCTGCAAGATACACCACACTATCAATGAGCTCATATACATTCGCTATAATGCATACTCAAAGAACAGGCTATGTCAAAGCCTCTGCTATTTGGTTCACAGACTCTGGAAATGCACCAAAGTAGTCATCCAGCCATGCAATCTCTGTTTACTTAGCCTTGCTGCAAGACTGTGCAGTGGCTAAGAGCTTAGATCTATACTCGGAGAGATCTGGGTTAAATCCTGGCACTAATACGTGCACAGTCTCACCTTTCTAATAATAAAGTGTCACTATGGGGGTATGTCTGAGGGCATAAGTAGTCAGAGAGGACGAAGAGGAGAAAATGAGAAAATAAAGCATTCCTCTTTCTAGAGACATGGTACAGAAATTCTTCCAGGAATGCAAGAACATACAGCAATTAGAATGCATTCCTGACACGTTGGTCTTGGCATGTGTGCAGTAAAGCATTTCCAAAAGCATATATTGTATGGAAGGCTTATCTAAGACATCCACAGAGTTTGTTCATTCATTCATGGAACAAGTAAATCTACTGAGAGCCTTCTAGGGGCCAGGCTTTGTGTTGCATTAAGAGTCCATGGTGAAATAAGTTTGTAAAATGCTGAATTAAACAAAATTTAAAAGACTACAAATTCTTATTTATTTTCTTTTAGAGACAGGGTCTCTCTGTGTTGCCCAGGCTGATCTCAAGCTCCAGGCCTCAAGCAATCCTCCAACTTCAGCCTCACAAGTAGCTGGCACACAAGACACTGTGCCAGGTATATAAATTCTGTAAGTGAAGAACTTCTCTGGGCATCTAATAAGAAAAGGAGATCATAAAGCCACAAAAAGGGGGATGTAATATATCACAGACAAAATGAACAACTAATTTGGAGGTGTTTCTTGACCTAGATAACCAATGAAGATATTTTTAAAGAACCTCACTATTTACTTATTAATTCAGTTAAACTTAACACAACAAATATATACAGAGAGCCAATAAATGTGGGTCATAGGCAGCGGCTACACGGATATGTAAGGTATGGTCCATGCCTTTGGAGAGCTTCTGTTTCAACCCTTTATTCATTTAACTAGCAGATGCTAGATGTATTAAAACACTATCTGCCCCTCAAGGAATTTAAGGTTGGGGGAAAACCAAACAACAAACAAATACAACACACCATGCATGTTTTAGTGGACATACTTCATAGGTTCAATGAGAGCTCTAAGTCAGCTGAAGTAGAAAATAAATCTAATCCATTTGCAAACAAGGCAGTAAGCATATAAAAGCTAGCAATAAGAAGCTGAGGGCGAAGTTTCAATATAGGAAGAATTTCTAAGAATTAAGTTATTCTATCTTTAACTGAAAAAGACATAAACACCAAGAGACACATAAAATAATGATACTGGCTTACTTAGATATTGCTTTATAAAAATTTCTCATTATATATGAAGCCATGCATGATGATTAAATGCGTTAACAATATTATGTCAAAATAGTTCCCTTATTCAAATATGACTATGGTATTTGGTTTGCATAAATAAATCATGGTACATTTCACATTTTTGAGCTATTATTTAAGCCATTTATAATGAATTATGGGCAATTAATTATGCAGAGGAAATTTGTTTCTACTATAGTGTCTATTTCATTAGTTGCCAGGTTATTTGTATATACTAAAATGGAGAAAATACTTTATACTATTTAATAATAAAGATTTGGTGAATCACAATATGGGAAAAGTATTTAAAACAGATAGTAATCGAAAACAGGAAATGGGAACAGAGCAAGAGGAAAAATAAAGAAAAACAAAACGAAAAGCTAAAGAAATAGAGAAAAGGTAAAAAGGGAATGGGGGGAAAGATAGGGGTAAAAAATTAACAAGAATTAGTGGCAATCAATATGAAGCCCGACCAATGTCCAAACTGTAGAAATACTGGTGTACGCAGGCTGGGCACAGTGGCTTAAGCCTGTAGTCCTAGCACTTTCTGAGACCAAGGCGGCTGATCACCCGCAGTCAGGAGTTTGAGACCAGCCTGGCCAACATCCCGAAACTCTCTCTCTACTAAAAATGCAAAAATTAGCCGGGCATGGTAACACATGCCTGTAATCCCAGCTACTTGGGAGGCTGAGGCAGGAGAACTGCTTGAACCCAGGAGGCGGAGGTTACAGTGAGCCGAGATGCACCGCTGCACTGCAGCCTGGGAACCAGAGCAAGAGACTCCATCTCAAAAAAATAAATAAATAAAAATGAAAATAAAAATATAAGAAATAGAGCTGTAAGCTCACAAAATTTCCGAATTCACATTAAGCTGTGAGCTTACAAATATCATCTAATTCAACTCTTAGAAAAAAAACACTGAAGTCCTAAGAGGCTACATACCAGTAGCAAAGAGCACAGATAGCACCCAGATCTTGGTTTCTAATACCATTCTCCAATAAAAAGAGCCAGAGCTCCTTGGAGAAATCACTGATCCTAAGACTGGGGCAGGAAATACACAAGATGAGCCCATAGCATTTGTCAGTCCAGAAAGTAAGAAAATGCTCAAAAACAAGCAAACCCCATACTGATGGGGATACAACAAAGAAGCATCAGTGCCAACTGCAAGAGCTCCTAGTGGCCAGAACGTTGAGCTTAAAGAGGACTTTTTAAAAAATTAAGCATTAAAGGCCGGGCGTGGCGGCTTACACCTGTAATCCTAGCACTTTAGGGGCTAAGGCGGGTGGATCACTAAGTCAAGAGACCGAGACTATCCTGGCCAACATGGCGAAAACCCTGTCGCTACTAAAAATGCAAAAAAATTAGCCGAGCATGGTGGCACACGCCTGTGGTCACAGCTACTCGGGAGGCTGAGGTGGAAGAATTGCTTGAGCCCAGGAGGCGGAGGTTGCAGTGAGCCGAGATTGCACCACTGCACTCCAGCCTGGCGAAAGAGCAAGACTCCACCTCAAAAAAATATAAATAAATAAAAGCATTAAAATAAACAAAATAGTATTGGATTACAACTAAGAGTATAAAATATCAATAAGCCCATACTGATATAAACAAATGACTGAATAAATAAATAAATGGGGGGAACAGACAAATCTCTATACAGAAGACCTTCAAATACTTTATGAAGATAATATGCCATCAAGGAGAGTGAGTGTAACTCTCCCAAATGTGAGCTGTGCAGTGATTTCCCTCCAAAAAGTACAGTTTGGAAAGAAGGAGGAGAAAAGAGTAACTTCACCATAAGAACCCTGATCAGCACTAGCTCAGCCAGGGGAATCAAGGTAAGCATCAACAGTGATGAATCATGTTGACAGTACGTACCCTTGGAAGGATGTGATGAGAATGACATTCTACTGCTGTGTTCTTCCTCCCAAGAACACAAAAATCCAGCATAATCATGAGAAAAAAAATAAGGCAAATTGCAATAAACGGGCATCGTACCAAATACCTAACTAATAATCTCCAAAACTGTCAAGCTCATTTATTTAAAAGTCTGGAAAAGTCACAAACAAGAGGAGTCACAGGAGACATGACAGCTAAATATAATGTGGTATCCTGGCTGAGATCTTGAATGAGAAAAAGGTCATTAGCTAAACACTAAGAAAATCTGAATAAAGTATGGCCTTAATTTAAAATAACATATTCATATTGGTTCATTAATTGTAATAAATGTACTATACTAAGATGTTAACAATAGGGGAAATTGGTTGCAGGGTTTATGAAAACTTATTGCACTATCTTCTCAATTTTTCCATAAATCTAAAATTGCTCTAAAAATCAAAGTTGGGTTTTTTTTTGAGATGGAGTCTCAAAAAAAAAAAAAAAGAAAACTGTGAGGTGGAGCACAACTGTAGTCCCAGCTACTCAGGAGGCTGAGGCACAAGAATCGCTTTAACCCAGGAGGCAGAGATTGCAGTGAGCCAGGATCCACCACTACACTCCAGCCTGGGCAACAAAGTGAGACTCTGACTCAAACAAACAAACAAAAAGGAATGAAGTACTGACATATGCCACAACATGGATGACCTTGGAGACATTTTACTAAGTTAAAGAAACCAGTCACAAACACCATATATTGTATAATTCCGCTTACGTGAAATGTTCAAAAGAGACAAAACTATCCTGACAGAAAGTACTGGGGCATGCAGGGGTTGGAGGCAAATGGAGAATAACTGCTAATGGTCACAGGAGTTCCTTTGGGGATAACAAAAATGTTCTAAAACAAACTATGGCGATGACTGAACAATTTTGTGAATATAGCTGTCCTTGGTATCCACGGGGACTGGTTCCAGAACTCACATCTAGATTGCTTTTAATATCCAATGCAACGTAAATGCTACGTAAATAGTTGTTATACAGTTGTATAACACGTGTTGTTTAGGGAATAATGACAAGAAAAACATCTGTACATGCTCAGGACAGATGCTTTTTTTTTTTTTTTCAAGTATTTTCAATCCAATGTTGGCTGACTCCATGGATATAGAACCCACAGACATGGAGGGCAGGCTGTATACTAGAAACCACTAATTTGTATACTTAAATGGATAAATTATATGGCATGTGAATTATCTCTTAACAAAGCTGCTTGAAACCAAAAAATTAAGTAACAAAACCACAGTCCCTAGCCAGTGAGTATGCTGGAGCTAGCTGACTCACACAGGCTTAAGAGAGCCGATTGATAAATGTTCAGAAGTTTTGTAAACTGGTTGTGAAAAAAATCATAATTTTTAATGATGTATATAAAATACAAATGTACAAATTATATTAAAAGCATACGTAATAAAAAACTCAAAACTTATCACTTCCCAATTATTTTATTACATTTTACTATTATCTATGCTCTTGAGGCTATCTGTCTATTTTATCTGTATGATGGAAACAATATATAATGATGTGGTATTGCACATCTTTCTCTAATTCTGTGTTCAGTGACTGTACATTGGTAACTTGAAATCAGTCATAGCACTAGCATTTATAACACAGAAGTCTGCAAATGAGGGCTTGACTGTTTTGTTAACTGCTAAAAAAGGGATGAAGAAATTGTTAATAATGCAGGTAAATCTTAAAAATGTGTTGTCTATAGGTGTTAGTTGCATTGTGAATAGCATAAAAAGCTGAAAAAATATTCTCCTAGTATTTGATTCAGCAAAGAAGTCATTCATGTCATTGAAGAGCAAATGAAGTTCTAATATACCTCTTATTCCACTTACTTATTAACATAAAGGAAATTCTAAACTAACACTCATGTCAGAACTATACTTCTTCAGCAAATACAACCCTAAGTTGGTTATAGATGGATATAGACTTTGGCAAAAATCAATAAAAGCATTTTGGGGCTATACGGAATCTGTAAGAAGGCATATCATAAATTTTGTAATTATTTATAAAATAATACACATTCCTTAATATCAGTAAAATCTGTAAGAGACAGTGTAAATGTGTGTGTGTTTCCCATTGTTTGGGAGAGCCAGTCACTAAACATTTATATACACACCCCAGTAATAGAGCTGAGAATAGAATTTAAATGTACTTGACCTATTCATTCATCATAATTTTCACTAATCCTGTACACCTCTATTATGACCTTAATATTTTTTTAATAGCTTTGGTTACATTATGAAGCATTACAATCCAAAGTAAAGTGCTTTTGAGAAAGAAGTAAAATTTTTAAATCTTAATTTTATAAAGCTAAATTATAATTCAATGATGATCTCTGTAAAAATAACCAGTACTTAGGATGGTGCTGTTAACAATCCAACACAACTGATGGAGCAGAATCAATGGACAAAGCTTGGCCAACCATTTAGGGGGAGACAGGAAAGCAGCAGTTTCTATTCTCATAGAGGTTTAGCTTTAACACAGAGGGAGTGAAGAAGGAGAGACAAACAAACAACTTTAATTCAAGACTTAGAGAAAGAGATTTAGAACAGAATAATAGAATCAAGAAGAACAAAACACAGAATGTAATAGAAGAAAAAAATCAAGACAGAGGCTCAAATTATTCCCAATAACAGCACTGTTTGCTTTCAGCTGTGGCTTCCCCTATAATTACTGAAATTAACAAACTGGTAGGAAATCTTTAATTGCATAAAATACAATAAAGAGTTTAAGTTAAATCCTCCAGGAGTAAAATAGAATGCTTTTATGTTTGCTCATGTACAGATACTATTTTGAAATCAACTTCATGTGAAGCCTTAAAAATTGTTTTAAAAGCAAAGAAGCTTCTTTACCTTCTGGTTCCAGGAGTCTGGGGATTTTTAATTCTCGTTCTGCAATTCTGAAGGCCTCTCTCAGATTGTCTTTGTTGGACCTATGCTTCACACTCTTCATGTCAATTAGGTCTGGTCGCAAGGCATGAATGATGGCCAAAAAAGCCATCCCATTTCTCCAGCTTGACTTAAAGTCTGTCACATTGACAGACTCATACCTATCATAAAAGGACAAAAACATGATAAATACTATTAAAAATAATGTAACATACACTCCACTATATTCGATAGTAATTAAAACAAAATTTGGCAAATCAAATAAATTAGATATATCATGCCAGATAAAATTTTTAATCTTGTGACCAAATTAAAGGAAAATGCCAAGTTTCATGACACCCAAAATATTACAGAACACTGATTCTCAACATGTTGTTCCTGAGCCAGCAGCATTAGTGTCACATGGACTGCAGGTTTAGACATGCAAATTCTCAGGCTGAGTCCCATACCTGCTGAATCAAACTCTGGAGGTGTGCCTGAAATCTGTGCCTTTAAAAGCCCTCCAGGAGATAATGATATTCACTCAAGATTTCCTTCATTACCAAATCTGTTGGTTCAAGTCTGCCTTTAAACTTCTATATACAGGTAAGGTTCCTAACTAGAGAAAAGCATTTTCTTTTTCAGTGGGACAAATTAAATGATACAGTGTCTGCAATCAATGCTCAGTAGCTTACTAGATAGATAGACCTTGTTACTCTTCTGCATAAAATCCATCATTGTAGATGAATGGATTTTTAAAAACGTGGTATACATGTACAATGACTATTATTCAGCCTTAAAAAAAAGGAAAATTCTGGCTGGGCACATTGGCTCATGCCTGTAATCCCAGCGCATTGAGAGGCTGAGGCAAGAGGATCACCTGATACTGGAAAACTGAAGCTGTAGTGAGCTACAAATGCACCACTGCATTCCAGCCTGGCTGACAGAATGAGATTGTCTCCAAAAAAAGGAGGGAAATTCTGACACATGCTACAAGATGAATGAACCTTAAAAACCACGCAAAGTGAAATAAGCCAGTCACAAAAGGACACATACCATATGATACCACTCGTATGAAGTATGCAGAATAGTCAGATTCACAGAGAAGTAGAATGGTGGTTGCCAGAGGCCAGAGAAGTAGAATGGTGGTTGGGAGTAATGGGGAGTTATAGTTTAACAGGGGCAGTTTCACAAAATGAAAAAAGTTCTGGTGACAGAGAATGGTAATGGTTAGAAAACAATATGAATATAGTTAGTGCCACTGAACTGTACAATTCAAAATGGTCAAAATGGGCTGGAGGCAGTGGCTCACATCTGTAATCCCAGCATTTTGGTCGGCCGAGGCAGGTGGATCACAATGTCAGCAGTTGGAGACTAACCTGACCAAAATGGTGAAACCCCGTCTCTACTAAAAATACAAAAATTAGCTGGGCATGGTGGCATGTGCCTGTAATCCCAGCTACTTGGGAGACTGATGCAGGAGAATTGCTTGAACCTGGGAAGGGGAGGTTGCAGTGAGCTGAGATCGCACCACTGCACTCTCCTGCCTGGAGACAGAGCGAGATTCCGTCTCAAAAAACAAACAAACAAAAAGAAACGTCAAAATGGCATATTTTAGATTACATATATTTATCACAATAAAAAACCATATAATATAGCTATATCTATATAACATAATAAAAACTATATAATATAGTTATATCTATATAATGTAGATATATATTATAATACGTAGATATATATCTATATAAATATATCTATATTATATATCTATAATATGTAGATATATAATACATAGATATGTATCTATAGAGATATATCTATATTATATATCTATAACATACATACATACATAGATATAATGTATAAGATACGTAGATATAGATTAATATGTATTATATAATATGTAATTATAATATATGTAGATATGGATTAATATATTTTATATATATAGATACATATATTATATATCTACATGTTATATTATAGATATACAATTATCGATATATCTATAGATATATCAATACATATCTATATAATATATAGATATCTATAGATTCATATCTATAATATAGATATTATAGATAGCTATATCTATCTTACACATCTATAGCTACCTACAGATATATTATGTATATATTACATATATATTGTATATCTATATTACATATTATATAGCTATATTATAAATATTATATATCTATAGATTATAGATATCTACAGATATATACAAACATCATTAGCTAGCCATTGTATTTCGTCTCTCACCCTGGCCCATAAGCCCTATCTCCCCTCTCTTACAGCGTTACAGACACACCAGCCTCGTTCCTGTTTCTCACAGCTGCCCTCCTAGTCACTGTCCCTGGATGCTCCTTCTCATAGATCTTCATAAAGCCTCCCACTTCAGGGCTCAGCTCAAAGTCTCTCCATAGCAAAGCCCTGCCGTACCACCTACACTAAAGGATACACTCTCCCTGTGCTCAACCTTCCTGACCATATCAAAAGTCCTTCCTAATCTGTTTGTCAACTATAATTATCATATTTCTTAATGATATTTCCTGCTTTTCCCATCAGGATGCAAGCCTTTGAGAGCAAGGGCTTTGTCTTTCTTGTTCACCACTGTGGACTCATTCCCCAAATAGTGCCTGGCATATAATCAGGGCTTAAGACACCTATTTTTAAAAAATCACTTCATCGGTATTCCATGCTTCATAAAGGATTGGTGAAAATCTTGCAAACGGGATAGTTGCCTGTAATATTTGGGATATACTCTAGAACAACTAGAGTGTCCTTTCATATCCCATAAAAAGCATGAAGACATTCACTAGACTGTTTGAAGGTATTCATCAAATGATAAAAGCTACTCAGGAAATAGTCTGCTTCAGATGACCTGGGTCTTCCTGTTTACTTAGAGAAAAAAAGCTTAAAACATGACTGTAATAAACTACATAGCAGTCACATAGCCGTCATTTTTGTGTTGTCTAAAAAATACGTCTGTGGTACCAACTTTGTCCAGAAACTGTTCTAAATGCTTTAAAAAAAATTAATTCTTATCATGCATACAACAACCTATGACATTACTGTTGTCCAGATTTTATGACTGAAGAGACTGCAGCAAAAAGAGATAAGGGGTTCAAAGTCACCAGTTAGAAAGTACAGGGCACCGGGACTTCACATCCAGGTACTCTCTGACTTTAGAGTGAGCAAGACTAAGCTAAACTATTTGGTGGGTACAAAAGAAGTACCATTACTTTTGCCATTGCTTTACATTTTGCCATTACCATTAGAAGTAATGGCAAAATGTAAAGCAATGGCAAAAGTAATGCAATTACTTTTAAGTAATTAAAAGTAATGACAAAAACCAAAATCACTTTTGCACCAACCTAATAATACCTAAAGGGATGGTGGCTGCAGCTGAGGTCAGCTCTGCACTGATGAGCCAAAGCCAATACCTCAAAGACGCTGCTGCCAGACCTTAGAGAGGGTGGAATTAGGCTCCTGGTTGGCAGGACCAATGCTCATTTAGATGTGGGGAATGAGGCCTGATTCATCTGTTTCACAAATGAGAAAATACAACATATTACTTACAAAACAGTCTTACTGAAATACAACACAGAATATTGAAATAAAAGTTATCTAATAATACCAGTAATGAAGGCCAAAACTAGGATAAACTCATGATGAATTACTTAAAAAGAGGGGCTAAATTTAATAAGAGGCTGGAGTTTGAGACCAGCCTGGGCAACATGGCAAAACCCCACAAAAATAAGCTTAGCATAAGCTCTATAGTTGAAAACTAAGTAAGTGGGGAGACATGAAGAAATGACACACTATGGTAAAATACATGGCTTTGAAAGGACTTGAAGGTTATTTATGCATAAATGAAATAAATCTGAGTATGACATAGTGCTTTCCACAAATACTGTTTGGGATTATTAAAATTTATAAAACTGGAGTACAATTCATTTAATGTACTTTAAGCCTCCACATAAGGTTATATATGTTCAGAGGATGAATGGCAACTAAAGAAAAGTAAGGCTGGGCCGGGCGCGGTGGCTCACGCTTGCAACACGTTGGAAGGCCGAGGTGGGCGGATCACCTGAGATCAGGAGTTTGAGACCAGCCTGGGCCAACATGGTAAAATCCCATCTCTACTAAAAATACAAAATTAGCTGGGCATTGTGGTGCACACCTGTAATGCCAGCTACTCAAGAGGCTGAGGCAGGAGAATTGCTTGAACTTGGGAGGTGGAGGTTGCAGTGAGCTGAGATCGTGCCGCTGTACTCCAGCCTGGACGATAAGAGCGAAACTCCCTCTCTAAAAGAATAAAAGTAAGGCTGAAGGCAGAAATTCAGCTCTTCCTTGGACTGTCAGCAGGAGGGACTTACTCTGAAGTCCTGCATTTGAAAGGGCTTAGCAACATATTTATGACCCTATTTACCAAACAATTCTATGATGTGACAAGAAATGCATTTTGAACTCTACAGCTCTTCCTAAACTCCATCTCAGACATTGGTTACAATGAAAAAGTAAGAGCAGAAAACATTTCTCTTTGTTAAAATATATATATGAGCACTAACTTTCCTTCGTTATCCCCAATTTTTAAGAATGCACACCTGTAATCACCGCAATTTGGAAGGCAGAGGCAGGTGAATTGCTTGAGCTCAGGAGTCTGAGACCAGCCTGGGCAACATGGCAAAACCCCATCTCTACAAAAAATGCAAAAATTAGCCAGACATGATGGTATACAACTGCAGTCTCAGCTACTCAGGAGGCTAAGGTGGAAGGATCAATTGAGCCTGGGAGGTCAAGGCTGTGGTGAGCCATAATCTCACCACTGAACACGAGCCTGGGCGACAAAGTGAGACCCTGTCTCAAAACACATACTGTCTGGCCTCTGTACTTCCTAATTGAGCTATGTTTCTAAACTCTGAGGTCTCTTAATATTTAAGTTTATGTACTGGCTACTTATCACTTTTTTTTTTTTTNTTTGAGACAATGTCTCACTCTGTCATGCAGGTGCAATCTTGGCTCACTACAACCTCTGCCTCCCAGGTTCAAGAGATTCTCCAGCCTCAGCCTCCCGAGTAGCTGGGACTACAGGCACCCAGCATCACGCCTAGCTAATTTTTATATTTTTAGTAGAGATGGAGTTTTACCATGTTGGCCAGGATGGTCTTGATCACTTGACCTTGTGATCCGCCTGCCTTGGCCTCCCAAAGTGCTGGGATTATAGGTGTGAGCCAGCGAGCCCGGCCTTATCACTCATTTGTTAATTCATTCATTCAACACACGTTTAGGGAACACATGCTATGAAATCACATTAGGCTAGGTCCTGGGAATACAATTAAGATACCGTGCTGTCTTTTAAAGGGCTCTTATTGTGGTAAAATTTTTTAAACCTAAATCTACTTTGCAGATGCATAGGGGAACTACGCATAAAGAAAACAATATTTAAGTACTGCTTTTTTTTTTTTTTTAGACAGAGCCTCACTCTGTCACCTAGGCTGGAGTGCAGTGGTATGATCTCGGCTCACTGCAACTTCCACCTCCCAGGTTCAAGCAATTCTCCCACTTCAGCCTCCCAAGCAGATGGAATTACAGGCATGTGCCAACATAACAGGCTAATTTTTTGTGTATTTTTAGTAGACACGAGGTTTCACCATGTTGGCCAGGCTGATCTCAAACTTCTGACCTCAAGAGATCTGCCTGCCTCAGCCTCCCAAAGCTCTGGGATTACAGGAGTGAGCCACTATGCCTGGCATTTAAGTACCACTTTATTTCCATGTAATAATAGGCCACCTAAACACAGCAAGTAGGGATGAGTTAGTTTACCCAGGTGATACCACACTCCAGCCTTTGAAACCAAAAGGGGCTGAGCTCTCTGGCTTCCACGTGTGGAAGATGCACTGAGAGGAAGGGGGAGCATAAGAATTTTCATTGCAAGTGAGGGAGGTTTGGATAGTAAGGTGGTGTTTGGGTGGTGAGGTCCTACTGGTTGATACAGCTATCTCTTATGGTCATAGCAAACTACTTACGTGGCACATTGTTGCTGAGCCCACAAAAGAAGGGCCTTTTTTGCAGACATCTGCCATCTTGCTTGCACTTTGGAGCATTTCTTAGCTGGAGGACTTGAGGTAGGAGATGAATCAGCCACACTCACATCATCCAGGGAAGGCTGATTGTAATTGCAAGAAAGAGTCTGGGCAAGCTTCTCAATCTAAGAAAGGCAAAATAAGACTTAATGTTTATAAAAGCATAAGTTACCAGCATTGGGCCAAAATTTCCAGTCAAAACAAGACCTGAAAAGCCTCCTATGACAGTCACAGTTTACTCCTGGTGAAATGAGTGCTGGGCAAATCCTTGAATAGTAGTATCTGCCATGTGGACTGCACTTTTGCTTCCTAAGGAATGACCTGATTTGTTTCTTACCCTCACCCAGGAAGGCTGTCCACGTTGAGGGCTAGTATACATTCATCCCCCTAAAGTGCTTACAGAGCACTTCACTGCAGCTTAACCCCTGTCAAACTGAATTGAACTGAACAAATTAAGCTCCTAGTCTAGAGTATCTTTAGAGACTAGATCAAGTGAAATGCATCCATTAAGAACAAATATACACATAGAAAAAAAGCAACTCAAAGATATGGATAGACAAGTCCAGAGGAATAAAATAAAATTGCCATTAAATCTATAAAAAACAGTTGCATTCGTAATTTAAGAAATTTAAATGTATACAGCAAAAGGATAGCTTTTACTATATTATACAGGCAAAAGAAATGTAAAGGTAGTATCCAGTGATAGTGAAAGTATGAGAAACTAGACATTCTTATATTGCTAGTAAATGTACGAATTGGCCAAATTTTTTTGGAGGGCAATACGATATCTATCCAAAATTTTAAAAGATAAATTCATAAACATAAAAGTATTTAATACATTTCTCTCAACAACTGACAGACTAACCAATCAATAATAATAGATGTCAACAACACAATTAACAAACTTCATCTGATTAGCATTGATCTAGAAAGCATTACACCCACATTCCTTTCAGGAGCATACGGAACACTTACTGAAACTGACAATGCTGCACCACAAAGCAAGCTGCAGCAATTCTGAAGGACTGAAATCACTCAGAGGATGCTCTCTGACCACACCAAAATTCTAGTCAGCAGCAAATATATAAAAGACAAAATCTCCAAACATTCAGAAATTAAGCGCCATATATATACGTTTTGTGTTTTTTTTTTAGACGAAGTCTCACTCTGTCACCCAGGCTAGAGTGAAGTGGCGCAATCTTGGCTCACTGCAACATACGCCTCCCGGGTTCTAGCAATTCTGCTGCCTCAGCCTCCTGAGTAGCTGGGATTACAGGCGCGTGCCACCACGCCTGGCTAATTTTTATATTTTTAGTGAAGACAATGTTTCACCATGTTGGTCAGGTTGGTCTTGAACTCCTGATCTTGTGATCTGCCCACCTCAGCCTCCCAAACTGCTGGGACTACAGGTATGAGCCACTGAACTAGGCCTAAGCAATAGTAAAGAAAATTAGAAAATATTTTGAACAGATTAAAATATTATATTTATAGATTGAAAAATGTATATTTTTAAATATAAGTTTTTTCCAAAATGTTTTGTATATTCCATGTCATCCCAATAAAAATCCCAGCACAAAATGTGTATGTGTGTACACGCACATGTGTGACAAGTTATTCATAAAATTTATATAAAAATGCAAAAGTAAAGAATAATGAAGATTTTCTTAAAGAACAAGTTGGACAACTTACACTATCAGATATCAAGACTTACTATATAGTTACCAAAATTAACCAAGTATAGTACTGGTGCAAAGAGATGTCATGAAGCAAAATAGGTCATTTGAAATTGGAGCCTGACAAGCTGGGCGCAGTGGCTCACACCTGTAATCCCAGCACTTTGGGGGGCCGAGGCAAGCGGATCACGAGGTCATGAGTTTGATACCAGCCTGGCCAACATGGTGAAACCCTGTCTCTAGTAAAAATACAAAATTTAGCTGGGCATGGTGGTGGGCACCTGTACTCCCAGCTACTCAGGAGGCTGAGACAGGAGAATCGCTTGAACCCAGGAGGTGGAGGCTGCAGTGAGGCAAGACCTCACCACTGCACTCCAGCCTGGGTGACAGAGTAAGACTCCATCTCAAAAAGAAAAAGAAAAAAGAATTAAAAAAAAGAGTCTCGGCCGGGCGCAGTGGCTCACGCCTGTAATCCCAGCACTTTGGGAGGCCGAGGCGGGTGGATCATGAGGTCAAGAGATCGAGACCATCCTGGCCAACATGGTGAAACCCCGTCTCTACTAAAACTACAAAAAATTAGCTGGGCATGGTGGCGTGTGCCTGTAATCCCAGCTAATCAGGAGGCTGAGGCAGGAGAATTGCCTGAACCCGGGAGGCGGAGGTTGCGGTGAGCCGAGATCGCACCATTGCACTCCAGCCTGGGTAACAAGAGCGAAACTCCGTCTTAAAAAAAAAAAAAGAGTCTCACATATAGGGCGACTTCAAGTATGAAGATGACACTACGCAGCACAGTAGAAAAATTGTGAGTTTTCCAATACACAGTGTTGATAAACTGGATAGCTATATGGAAAAAAGTAAATTTTGATTGTTTCAATATAACATAGATAATCCATTCTTGAAAGACTACAGATCTAAATATAAACTTTAAAACAAGTTTTCAGAACTAGGCTGTCCAGTATGACAGCCACTAGGCACATGTGAGATTTAAATTCAAATTAATTGAATAACTCAGTTCCCCTGCCATGCTAGCCACATCTCAAGTGTTCAACAGCCACGAGTGTCTAGTGGTCACTGTTTTGTACAATACAGCTATGGAATAGTTCCATCATTGCAGAAAATCCTATTGGACAAAACTGTTCTAGAAAATACTTCACAGTTTTAGAGGTCCTTAAAGAATATAAAAGGCCAGGCATGGTGGCTCACACCTGTAATTCCAGCACTTTGGGAGGCTGAGCAGGTGGATCACCTGAGGTCAGGAGTTCAAGACCTGCCCAGCCAACATGGCGAAACCCCATCTCTACTAAAAATACAAAAATTAGCCAGGCATGGTGGTGCACACCTGTAATCTCAGATAGTCAGGGGACTGAGGCAGGAGAATTACTTGAACCTGGGAAGTGGAGGTTGCAGTGAGCCAAGATTATGCCACTATGCCACTGCACTCCAGCCTGAGTAACAGAGCAAAACTGTCTCAAAAAAAAAGGAATCTAAAAGTATAAGCCACAAAAGCAGTTGATACAATAAATCTATTAAAATTATGAATGCTTCTTCATTAAGACTGAAAAAGCAAGCCACAGAGTCAGAATTCGTTGCAATTTATATATATTCTACAAAGAACTTTTTTTCAGTATATATATTATATACACATATATATATTACATATGTATACTGGACAAAAGTATACATATATATGTATACATATACTAGATAAAAGTTCTTTGTTGAATATGTATCAATTACATATAATATGTATTATATGTATACATATATGTATTATATGTATTACATATAATACATATAATATATGTATTATACATATAATACATATAATATATACAATACATATAATATAATATGTATATATTACATATTATGTATGTAATATATACACTGAAGATCATATATATTACATGAATAAATATATGATCTCCAGGATATATGCATGTGTATTTATCTATAACTACGTATATTTTTTGGGGACAGGGTCTTGCTCTGTTGCCTAGGCTAGTGTGCAATGGCACAGTCATGGCTCACTACAGCCTCGACCTCCTGGACTCAAGTGCTTCTCTCACCTCAGCCTCCAGAAAAGCTGGAACCACAGACAGGTACCACCATGCCCAGCTAATTATTTTTATTTTTATTTTTATTTTGGTAGAGATGGAGTCTCCTTATGTTGCCAGGCTGGTCTTAAGCTCCTGAGCTCAAACAGTCCTCCTGACTCAGCCTCTCAAAATGCTGGAATTATAGGCCTGAGCCACTGCACCCAGCCTAGAATATATTTTTAAACGCCTACAAATCATTACACATAACATGGAGGCTTAAATAAAAAAATTTTAAATGCCAACTATTAGCAGCAGGGATTGTGGCAAGAAACTCTGGTGAGTGTAAACTTGAACAACCACTTTGATAAACTGTTTGGCAGTATATACTAAAGCTAAAGATCATATGTTCTAAGACCATCAATTGCATTCGTAGGTAGATACAGGTTGGAAATGAGGATTTATACAAGAATGTCCTTGGCAGCTTTATTCATAAAGCTAAAAACTGGCAACAGGTTGCTTGTGGTGGCTCACATCTATAATCCTAGCACTTTCAAAGGCAGAGGTAGGCAGATCACTTGAGGTCAGGAGTTCAAGACCAGCCTGGCCAACAATGCGAAACCCCATCTCTAGTAAAAATACAGAATTAGCTGGGTGTGGTGGCACACACCAATAATTCAGCTACTTGGGAGGCTGAGGTAGGAGAATCACTTGAACCCAGGAGGGAGGCAGAGGCTGTAGTGAGCCAAGATCGTGCCACTGCACTCCAGCCTGGGTGACAGAGTGAGACTCCAGCTCAGAAA
>NW_016107398.1:5173111-5184723 GCF_001604975.1 Cebus imitator | reverse complement strand
AAAAAAAAAAAATGAAAAAAGCTGGCAGCAAAAGAAATATACATCAACAATACAATGGTAAATATGGTATATACGTACAATTGTATATTCACGCACAATAATGAAAAAGAAAGACTTACTGATACTACAATCAGGTAACTCTCACAGATATGATGTAAAGTGAAGTAAGTCAAACACAAAAGAGTACTTAGTATACATAAAAGAAGACATTTATAATTCCATTTGTATGGAGTTAAAGACTCTACACTTATCCATGGAGCTCAAAGTGGTGCTTATCTTTAGGAAAGGAAGGCAGTGATTGGGAGAAGGACCTGGGGCACTTTGGGATGCTGGCAAAGTTCCATATTTCTATCTGGCAGGGTGATTATATGGGTGTGTTTCATTTGTAAATATTCATCAAGCTCTGTACCTAAGACCTGTTCATTTTTATCTGTGTATGTTACATATACATCAACAAAAGTTTATTTAAATTTTTTTAATTTAAAAAAAAAAAAAAAGGCCAGGTGTGGTGGCTCGCACCTGTAATCCCAGCATTTTGGGAGGCCGAGGCAAGTGGATCATTCGAGGTCAGGAGTTTGAAACTAGCTTGGCCAACATGGTGAAACCCCGTCTCTACTAAAAATACAAAATTTCGCTAGGCGTGAGCACTTGTAATCCCAGCTACTTGGGGGGCTGAGGCATGAGAATCAGCTTGAACCTGGGAGGCAGAGATTGCAGTGAGCCGAGATCACACCACTACACTCCAGCCAGGACAACAGAGCAAGACTCAGTCTCAAAAAGAAAGCTTTAAGTTTGCAAACCCTATGACACAATGTCACTTCTAAGAATTAGACCCATAGAAATAATTAAGATCGTATTGCAAAGGTTTTATCTTAAGGGCATTCAATCTGAAATTACCTATAATTACAAATGATCATGTGCCTTCTATCATTAGTGAAATATAGTATGTTACAGCAAACATCATGCCTCCATTTGTTAAAATATATACATATGAATATACATTAATTCTTGCTGTATATATCATAAAGACTATACACTAAATTATAGCAGTTATAGTGAAAGGTGGATTTAGATAATTTTTATCTATATTAAAATTTTAAATTATATTTGAAATACCAGAAAGCTGTAATAAATAGGAAAAAGTAATAAATGCCTATAAACTATCAAATTCTAACATTTTACCATATTTGGTTTAGATTTTCTTAAAGAAATAAAACGCAGAAACAATTTGAGCCTCTGTCTTTCCCTCTCCAATCCCATTATCTCCTTTCTCAGAAAAGAAAACACAATCTTAAATTTAGTTTTCATCATCTTCATGTATATTATTCCATTGTAATTACAAATGCATGTATTCAGAAATAATATGTCGTCTGTCTCTGCATGTTTTAAATGTTATACTGCATGTTAGTTACGCTATTTTCTAGTTTCTCTAAAATAAGTATTGTTTCCAAGTTATTTTCAAAATAATTATGGACATACAGCAAATGCAACCTTTTAGGTAGTGCAGAAAACCTGCACTATGTCAGAATTCCAAGCCTGAGAAAACATATTTATCAATCATGTTTTATAAAGTCAGAACTATAACCATCACTAAATCTTGATGTCCTCATACAAGAGCTAGCATATACTAAGTGCTCAAAAATATCTGTGAAATGAAATGAATCTACAAGTCAGTCTTGGGATAGAACTGGATGTTGTAGGATTATTCATACTCAGATTGGACAGGGAACCCCCAAAATAAGGAGGCTTTACAAAGTTTAGTGGTTAGGTTTCAAGCATTTACTCCAGAAACTTCCTACTCTCTCCTCTGCCATAAGAAGCAAACATTTATCAAGGCAGGCTCTGTTCAAACTGGCACTGATATTATGGATAATGCAGGATACTATGATAATTCATCATTCAACTTTCAATTGAAAAGCAGCAACAGGACAGGTACGGTGGCTAATGCCTGTAATCCCAGAACGTTGGGAGGCCGAGGCAAGCAGATCACCTGAGGTCACGAGTTTGAGACCAGCCTGGTCTCAAACCCCGTCTCTACTAAAAATACAAAAATTAGCCAGGCATGGTGGCGAGTGTGTATAGTCCCAGCTATTCGGGAGGCTGAGACAAGGGAATCGCTTGAACTCAGGAAGTGGAGGTTGCAGTAAGCTGAGATTGCACCGCTGCACTCCACCCTGGGCGATAGAGTGAAACTCTGTCTCAAAAAAATAAATAAAAATAAAAACAAATAAAAAATTTTAAAAACCAGCAACAAAAATGGCAAAAGGTCTGCTATTATTTTCTACTTGTTCAAGATTTCCAGAGGTCCTATTTATAGAAGAAGCTCAGGACTGAATCTAGTAAAGTCATACTTATTGTATTACATTTATTTCATACTGTGGTAGGGCAGAAATGATTTCTATATCATCAATCTACTTACATGAAAGTGCAGGATAATTGTCCAAATTAGGCCAAGGATTATGGATGGGTTTCCATCAATTATATCAGTAACATGAATATTTATTAGCTTGATCTGGAAAACATGAAATGCAGGTTAAATGGAGGAAATATTCCAGAGCATTAATCTCTCTTGTTAATTTTTTTTCTCTTTTTTTTTTTTTAAAGATGGAGTTTCACCAAGTTGGTCAGGCTGGTCTTGAACTCCCGACCTCAGGTGATCCGCCCACCTCGGCCTCCCAGAGTGCTGGGATTACTGGCGTGAGCCACCACACCCAGCCATCTCCTGTGAATTTTCAAATGAAATTTATACTTACTGATCGGTTTCTTAGGAATGTCAAGGCATGTTCTATATTGATTCTACACTGGAATGTATTAGATCCTTTATCCCGAGGCTGCAAAATTCAAGCAAATATATTACTCAGAAAAAATGAAATACATTTTTTGTAAATCAACAGAAAGTTTCTCAGTGTCATTTAAAAATCTTACCAACTGTTGCCCAGAAAGTACTTCTAGCAGATCCAGGAGGACATGCCCCTTTTTAACGTCTGTGAATAGGTCAGATATAACGGAGGGAGAAGAATGCTACAGAAGAAAAAAAGAAAAATAATCATTTAAACTTTGGTTCAAAAACAATACCTTTAAGAATATCATAAATGTGCTTTGTGAAAAACTAAAATTCAGTAATGACTTTCTTCTTAAGAGAATGTGAGAGAACATGCAACGATTCATAGCAAAACATGGTAAGAAAAGCAGCTAATTTAATTTCTCTTATGGCACATTTCCAGTAACACAACACCCTTTCTGCATGGAGCTTTCACTGACAGCTTAAAACCTGTGCACCTAAGTGGCATCAAAGACATTTAGAATCAGCCGCTATTGACCCATCTGGAGAACAGATTACATTTCTGGAGTAAGCTGCTTATGTATTTACCCTTTGTTAGAATTACAAGCATCATGTTGAAATGGACAGAGAGAAAACAGTGTGAGTGGTCTGTGAGAAGAGGCTCATTCACTGTGTATCTAGGTTACTCTAGACACTCAGCATCAGTGTGGTAAGGATGGCACAGTGATTATGATCAAGGCCTCTGAGTCCACACTGTCTGGTTTTATATCCCAGCACTATCACTTACAAGCTGTGTGACCACACGCCAAGTCACATAACTCCTCTGTACCACAGTTTCCTTGACCTTTAAATAGGCATATTACTATCTATCTCAGAGGGATGTTGTGAAATCATTTGTCAGGAGTTGTCGTAATCATTACATTTAAAGAGTTTAGGACAGTTTCTGGCTAGGCACAGTGGCTCATGCCTGTAATCCCAGCACTTTGGGAGGCTGAGGCAGGCGGATCACGAGGTCAAGAGATAGAGACCATCCTGGCTAACATGGTGAAACCCTGACTCTATTAAAAATACACAAATTAGGCCGGGAGCGGTGGCTCAAGCCTGTAATCCCAGCACTTTGGGAGGCCGAGGCGGGTGGATCACGAGGTCAAGAGATCGAGACCATCCTGGTCAACATGGTGAAACCCCGTCTCTACTAAAAATACACAAATTAGCTGGATGTGGTGGCGCGTGCCTGTAGTCCCAGCTACTTGGAAGACTGAGACACAAGAATCGCATGAACCCAGGAGGCAGTTGCAGTAAGCCAAGATCACACCACTGCACTCCAGACTGGCAACAGAGTCAGACCCCATCTCAAAAAAATAAAAAGTTTAGGACACTTTCTAATGCATAATATTCATTACATGCAAATCAGTTATTACTGTATTTCACCTGATACAAAAGATGTGATTAATTTGAATATTTCTACAGCACTATCCTATATCCTTAACAAAAGTACCTTTTTTCCTGTGTTGAGAAAAAGTAACTAATACATCAAAACAAGATCAAGGTAACTTTTAGCACATTCTTTCAAGAAAAGACATTCCACAACCTTTTACCTGTCATCACCAGTACCATTTTTAAATGGCTTCTTGGGGTCAAAACAGAAGGAGCAGGGGGAGTAACAAATAGATTTATAACCTAATTTGGTCTTTGTTTGCTTACCCTGGCCAACTGTGAGTTTACCCAGCACGTGAAGGTTTTCTTCTGAGTGTCTTCCTGTTCAGCTACAAAGAAAGAACATCAGCAGTTATAAAACCAGAATCCTTAGAAACCTCCTGCACACATTAAAGCTGCAAAGGTCTGTCACGCTAGGTGTGTCCTTTGTTTCACAAGCTTACAATTTCCAGTCTAAATTGTAGATATTTGTCCAAGTAGTGTTTCAGAAAAAGCACGTTGATTTTTTTTTTTAAAAAAAAACCATGGGTTTGTTGACAACAGACAATGGTTTTTAATATTTTTTACTGACTAAAGAATTAGGACCATGGTGCTGTGGTTCACATTTGTAATCCCAGCACTTTGGGAGGCTGAGGCCGTGGATCACCTGAGGTCAAGAGTTCAAGACCAGCCTGGGCAACATGGGGAAACCCCGTTTCTACTAAAAATACAAAAATTACCCAGGTGTGGTGGCACACACCTGCAGCCCCAGCTACTAGAAAGGCTGAGGCAGGAGAATCACTTGAATCCAGGAGGCAGAGGTTGCAGTGAGCTAAGATGGTGCCACTGCACTCCAGCCTGGGCAACAAAGAGAGACTTCATCTCAAAAAAAAAGAAAGAAAGAAAAAAATAAAATAAAAAAACAAGTAGGAGTCAAGGGGAAGACCTGAACCCTCAGAGTATATCCCACCTTGCCCCTCTGAACAGGAATGGCCCCCACACTGACACCAGGCCTTCCCTAGCCCTCTACCCCGATATTCAGCAGACAATCTCAGCACCGAGGTTAAGAGTTAGCCCTGCATTCAAGAACTGAGCTTCCATCTCCCCGGGCCTCCTCACCTGATGGGCAGGGTTAAGAATAGGCCCGGACACCCATTGCACCCTGTGCCCAATGCTCATGGCCTTGCCACCATCAATCTCAAGGTCACTGGGCCTCATCTCACTATACCCTTATCCTTGCTTGTATCAGCCAATGCATACACACATGTACATGCACACACATAAGCATACATGTATATACATGCACACACGTGCACACACACACAGATGCACTCAATTCTCAGGTCCCTCTCATTTCTTTCTTTCTAATTCCCATACGACTCTGCATATCCCTCCAACTTTTCTCATTTCCCACCTCTCCGTAACTCCTAAAACACTTCCACAGATGATAAAATCCATGGTGCACCATCAGCAAAATCCCCTCCGTGCCCAATACCCTCTCTGGTGTTGAGGCTTTGCCTTCCCGCTCTCATGAAAACCTGGCTCTCCTCTGAGAATACCACTTCCCCTGCAGCCTCTCAAGTGGCGGCTTTGCTTTCTCCTGCAGCCCTCGTATCACTGCTTCTTTGCTCCTCATGCCACCTCCAGCCCATCCTCTACCCTCTTTGTCCCTGAAATGCTCAAGCTTTGAATCTCAGGTCGTCAGACTATCCTTGCTACCAAAGTCGTTACCTACCGCTATCATTTCCCACCCTTTCTGCTCCTTCTCCACTGCCACTCCGTCCAATGGAACTCCTGTCTAATTCTTAGTCATTTCTTGTTTACTTATTTATAGACAGGGTCTCACTCTGTTGCTCAAGCTAGAGTGCAGGGGTGTGATCATGGCTCACTGCAGTCTTGACCTCCCAGGCTCCCACGCAGCTGGAACTACATGCATGTACTGCCATGACCAGCCAATTTTTAAAATTTTTTGCAGAGATGGGGGTCACCATGTTGCCCAGTCTCAAAGTCCTAGGCTTAAGCCATCCTCCCAATTCACCTCCCAAAGTGCTGGGATTACAGCTGTGAGCCATCACGCCTGGCCTATTCTTGACAATTTCAATATACACAGCAATGAACTTTCCAATGTCGTGGCCCCTCACTTTCTTGAATTCCTCCTCTCCAATACACTTGTCTTCTGCCCTGCGTCAATCACCTGTCTGTCAGGGTCATTCTCTAGACTGCGTTGTTATTACTAACAACTCCTCCATGATCTCGGTTTCACACATCTCAATTCAGTTCAATCCCTCTAGTGCCCCAACTCCAACAATTCCTCCAGTTCATCAACAACACCAAGCCATTGACTCTGCCCGCTTTTTAGTTTCCCTCACCTCCAGGATGTCCTACCTTTCATTCCTATCCATTTTAAGTTCCATGATCAATTATTACCAACACTCCCTTGCATTTCACCTATTTTGTTCTATTCACTTGACACGTCATGACTGCTCTGTGCACTTTACCCTACACACAGGTTGCTGAATGTGGCTGGAGAAACCACCAAACAGTGCTCACTGGTCTCACCAGCATCCCCACTGGGCCCTCAACGCTGAGAGTAATCACACTCTACCGCCCTCTCTCCCTCCCTAGATGGCAACTTCACCCCTTTTCTTCTTCCTCAAATGTCCAATACGTCCTCTCCCATCGTTAAACTCAGCTGAGACCTTGCTTCCCACCCCCTCATCTAACAAGCTGCAAAAGTGCTCTGCCTCCAACCTATCAGCAAAGATGAACTAGCCTCACTCAGATCTAAAGCCAGTCTTTTCACTTGTACACTATATCCCATCCCTGTGCTCCCACACAAGAACATTCTGCTCCTACCTCTTCCACATCATCCTCTTCCTCCCCTCCCATAGACAATCTCCGTAAGTAGACAGCCATGCTCTTAATTCTCCCATCCAAAAACAAACCTCTCTCGACGCCAGTTCCCCACTAGCCATTACTTCATTTATCTGCTCCTTTGTGGCAAAGCTCCTCCAACAGTTTGTGTTCACTGTCCCCAGGTCTCCTCCTCACTCACTCTTAACTGAACCCATACCAGTTAGGTCCCTGACATTCCACTGAAATGGCTTTTTCATCATGGTCACTCGAATCAAGATCCTCGATGACTCACTTTCACTAAAACCAAGGTCCCTTCTCAACCCTCATCCTGCTGCACCCATCGGCAGCATCTGATACAGATGATCACTCTCCTCTCCTGCTTCCAGGACCCAGACTCCTGATGTTCCTCCTTCATCATGGTTGCCTCCTCCCTTTCTTTCACGTTTCATATCTAATGCCTCCAGATATTCTGTTAGGTCCACCTTCACAATAGATTCAGGATATGACCACTTCTCACCACCTCCATCACCACCACCCTGGCCCAAGTCACCATGACCATCACCTGGATTACTATGACAGACTCCTAACAGGTATTCCTTCCAGCTCTGCCCCCAAACTACAATGCTCAGCAGAGCAGGCAGAGTGATGCTGCCAAAATGTTCACTCAGATCAGGAAACTCCTTTGCTCAAAACCCTGCAAGGGCTCCTCCCTTCACCCCCCATGATGACTACAAGCCCCAGCACCATCTGCCCTTCCCTGCTTCCCACTTGCTCCTTCTGCCCCAACCACTCTGGCCTCCTGTATTCCTCAAGCTCCCAGGCCCATTCCTACCAGAGGGCTTCGGCACAGGCTGTGCTTTCTTCTAGGAATGTTCTTTCTACAGTTATCCACAGGCGAAGTCCCTCAGCTCCTTTAAATCCTGGCTCAGACAACACCTCATCTAAGAGGTCTGCCCTGACTGTCCTATCTAAAGCTGTAACACCCCCAACTCATGATCCCTCCTGTCCTGCTCTACTCTGTTTTGTTGTTGTTTTTCCGGGAGTGCTTATCTCTTTTAACATTCCAGGTAAATGACTTATGCAAGAGGTTTATTGTTAATGTCTCACTCTCCTCTCAATAGAATTTAAGCACCACAACACAGGCAAAGATGCTTTCTCTGTGATATGTCCCAACTGCCTTGAAAAGCTTGGCCCAGAGTAAGCCCAAAATAAATATTTTCTGAAATAATAATGTTTTGGGCAGGGTGCAGTGGCTCATGCCTGTAATCCCAGCACTTTGGGAGGCCAAGGCGGGCAGATCACAAGGTCAGGAGTTCAAAACCAGTTTGAGGTGAAACCCTATCTCTATGAAAAATACAAAAATTAGCCAGGCGTGGTGACACGTGCCTGTAATCCCAGCTACTCAGGAGGCTGAGGCCGGAAAATCGCTTGAACCCAGGAGGCAGAGGTTGCAGTGGGCCAAGACAGCACCACTGCACTCCAGCATGAGCAACAGAGCAAGACTCCGTCTCAAAAACAAACAAAAAGTTTTGTTTGTTTTTTTAATTTAGTAGAGATGAGGTCTGACTGTGTTGCCCAGGCTGGTCTTGAACTCCTGGACTCAAGCACTCTTTCCACGTTGGCCTCCTGAAGTGCTGGAATTACAAGTGTCACCTAATGATAATGTTTTTAATTATTATTGTGGTTGTTATATTTTGTTTACTATATTGAAGCAAAACTACCTTTATGAGTTCACAGTCCTTTCTCTTAAAGTTGTCTGTTCTACCTTCTACTACATTATTTTCCTTGGACTTTTCTCTCCCTTATTAATCTCTAATAGTCATAGTGAATTGAAATTGTTGGTATTTGACCTGCAATATTTGTAAAAGTATGACATATAATTTAAGTTCTGGAAAAATTTTGAGGCAGACAAGAGCTTTGGCTGAAGAATTAGAAGAAGGCCCAGCAGTGTAAATGGAATTTTGTGGTATTTACAATTGCCTAGTAAGTATTGCAACTGAGTAAGAATTAAAGATGCACCAAGCCTCACTGGAATTATTTTCTTTTTTAATCCATTCCATTTTTTATGCATTACCAGTTTAAATTAGTTACAGCCTACTGATCTACATTTTATAGGGTGCTCAATAATTGCTAACTGAACTAAATTGAGTTCTGATAAGCCAACTGGATAATTCAGGCTTTTGAGAGTTATTCCTGTTTTAAATACACTTCTCTTAACCAAATAATTCCAGAGCACCACAATTTTGTCCTATAATTCAAAATTATACTAAATCTCCTACAATCTCTGAGAAATGTTTTCTTTGTTTTGTCCCCAGTATCAGAAGATAAACTTTTAAACATATTGCCAGTACATACTGCCACTTACCAAAAAAAAAAAAAAAAAAATGCCACAAAGGCTAATTTTGTGTCTTAATAGAAAAAAACTACTGAAGAAGTTTTTGTGATTCCAGGATCAAGTTATACATACACGTCATACACTAATCAGGGTCATATGTAAAAGCAGAGAGGGCCCTATCCATTCCTACCATTAGAGCAGACATTCAAAATGAAAACAAACAATGACAACAAAAAAACAAAGATTACTCTCTTCCTTATTTTTAAGGGACCAAGAGAGATTTTTCTTTCTGGATGATAAAGTGTAAAAAAGAAACTAATCAGCAATATTATCAGGAGTTACCGTGAGGGAGGAGCATGATTCAACAACCTCAGAGGAGGTGAGACGCAGCATGAAACTGAGTGCAAAAGAGCATTGAGTACCTTCGGAGTCGTAGTAATCCACGCCCACCTGGAAACCTCAGCCATTTTGAGCTATTTCCAAATAAGATGGGGGTCATTTCATTTGCATGGGATACTAGACAAAAGGGGTCTTATACTAAGCAACCTGGGACTATGAACTTTCCTAGCTGAGGCTGTTCGAATGGAGCAGCTAATCTGAGAGTAAACTGAGGAGCATTCCCTTATAGACACATAAACTTGAATTTAAAATTACCAAAACTTTTCTAAGGAAGAGTTGAAGTTACCTCCGTCCTAATCTGATTAAACTCTCATGAAACAAGGGAAAAAACAGTAAGAGGAGCAGCCAGAACAAATCCCCACAGGTATTCTCCAGTTAGCAAAGAAAACAGTGCGCAAATGCAATCTTCAGAAAAAAGATTTGGAAAGGAATCTGCATGGCTTTGAACTCGTTGTCCAAACTTAGAGAATGTCTCTTCATCCTGGAAATCAGAACCCCTTAAATGCAATAAAGACCCTTTGCTTAGTGGCAAACAAAGATGTCCCAGGTGCAATTAAACACCTTTGTAGCAGCTCAATTAAATGGTTTCGTATGGGCCATTCTGTTTATCCCTTGACACACTTTTCTCACTTTTTCACACTGCTTTATCCCTGAATGGCAGTATTCAACGGGAACCAGAGCCAAATAGCTCACCCTATGGCAGGATAAGGCACCTTTTGTTCTTTTCAAAGGCTGGCCCATTGGGGAAAAAAATAATTGAGAGCCACGTGCTTATAGCAACTTAATAAAACTCTTCTTAGAATGGCATGTAGAGAATAGGGCTTTTTAATCAGCAGATGTTAGGGATAGGAAAAGCAAAGAAATAAAGAGACTAATACAATCTACTACAATGATTAATGTCTGTAAAAATGCTAAGGGAAAAGAGAATGAGAAATTCTCTATCTTGATTTTTCAGGCAAATATACATACACAATGTAGGAAAATGTGGTCAGTGAATTTTATTCTGGCCCATATGAGTATCTGTGATTATCATCCTAGAAAAATATTCACCTGGATTTGAGAAATGAGGCACAGAAGCCAAAGATTTTTCTCTAGGAGTCATTACCATAAAAATACATTTAATCCCTGAGTTTGTTCTGATTCAGTCTGTTTTCGTGAGCGGACATCTCCTATGCTTAGCCAGAAGGGAACTAAACTGAAAGCAAATTGAGTTAATCTAATTAAAGGGTATGGATTTTCATTTTAAAGCTCATTATAAAACTACCATGGCTACTAAATCTCATCAAGGTTGCTTCCCAAAAGTTGGTCTAAAATGTTGACTCCGGGAGTCCTTCCTGGTAGTAAGAGTTCAAAAGCAGTTACCTGAGGCTAAGAATCACTAGCTTTCATTTTCACATAACTGCACTAGAGGAAGTCTTATGACCTCTACCTAGCCAAGAATTTCTCTTCTCCTCCTATGATTGGATGATTAATAACAGGTTTATTGCATGTGGCCCCAGATTCATTACTTTGATCTTTCACTCTCCTTATTAAAATTGTTTGATAATTCCCTAATTCCTTACTGAATAAATGATCAATTCTTAGCCTAACATTCCAGGTCATTTGTAACTTGGCTCCACGACTCCTCTACTCATATCCTATTTCTCTGGACAAACTGGGATATCTACAATTCCCCAACAACGTTTCACCCTTTTCTGCATTGCCTCACTACTGGAATGACCACTCTTTCCCATCTCTCTGTGTTCATAGAAACATCAGCACCCAGCAAATGTCAGCATTTAATCAACATTTATTAAAATCGAACATATCCAGTTTAAAAGGTCC
>NW_016107398.1:5167055-5172214 GCF_001604975.1 Cebus imitator | reverse complement strand
AAGATTTTTTTTTTCTTTTGAGACTGTTGCCCAGGCTGGAGTGCAGTGGCGCCATCGCAGCTCACTGTGGACTCCGCCTCCTGGGTTCAAGCAATTCTCCTGCCTCAGCCTCCGGTGTAGCGGAACTACAGGCGTGTGCCACCACATCCGGCTAATTTTTGTATTTTTAGTAGAGATGGGGTTTCACCATATTGGCCAGGATGGTCTTGATCTCTTGTTCCTGTGATCCACCCACCTTGGCCTTCCAAAGTGCTGGGATTACAGGTGTGAGCCACCATGCCCAGTCCTATAACTCTTAGTACTTCACTTCTGATACCAAATGTGTGAGTTTTTCCCTCACATTAAGCAATTCCAACTCTCCAGACACCAAGTGGGTATCCTCTGTTCAAAGATGACACTGACTGCCAGGAGTTAGTTGAGACCCCTCATGTTAAGCGCTCAGTCCCACAAGACTCCCCTACTTCACATGGCAGTCACAGGTAGTTGATTGCCGGTTACCCACATTGCTTTCTGATTTGGCTATAAATCAGAGTTTATAATCCCCAGTCCCCCTCCTCAAGTTCAATAATTTGCTATGATGTCTCTCACAGAATTCATGGAATCACTTACGTTTGCTGGTTTATTATATGGTGCTGTGGCTCGTGCCTGTAATCCCACCACTGTGGGTGGCTGAAGCAGGTAGATCACCTGAGGTCAGGAGTTTGAGACCAGCCTGGTCAACATGGTGAAACCCTGTCTCCACTAAAAATACAAAAAAATAGCCAGGCGTGATGACAGGCACCTGTAATCCCAGCTACTTGGGATGCTGGGGGAGGATAATTGCTTGAACCTGCGCGGCGAAAGTTTGCCCTGAGCTAACATCGCACCACTGCACTCCAGCCTGAGCAACAGAGCAGACTCCATCTTTTGAAAACAAAAAATCAGTAGCATTACTGTATACCAACAACATTCAAGCCAGGAGCCAAATCAAGAACACACTCATTCACAAAAAAAAAAAAAAAAAAAAAAAAGATAATGATAAAGGAAAGTGATGAGCAGCCAGACAAAGGCATACAGAGGGCAAGGTCTAGAAGGGTCCCAGCACATACATGTGTTCACAAACCCAGAAGATATCCAAACTCTATACTTTAGAGATTTTTTTCTAATTAACAACTTTTTTTATTGAAATGTAACTCACATACGATAAAATTCACTTTTTAAAGTGTATAATTCACAAAGTTGTACAACCACCTCGTTGCTTTTTTTTTTNTTTTTTTGACAGGGTCTCACTCTATGGCCCAGGCTGGAATGCGTGGTGGTGGAAACATGGCTCACTGCAGCCTCGACCCCCTAGGCTCAAGCGACCCTCCCACCTCAGCCTCCCATGTAGCTGGACCATAGGCACATGCCACCATGCACAGCTAACTTTTTTCATTTTTTTGTAGGGGGTCTACCTATGTTGTCAAGGCTGATCTCAAATTCCTGGCCTCAAGCAATCCCCTCTTCACCCTCCCAAAGCCCTAGGATTACAGGCCTGAGCCACTATGTCTGGCCCCATCTCATTGTATTTTAAAATCCAAACCATAACCATGGCCCATAGCTTCATGTAATCTGGCTCCTGCCTATCTCTAAAACTTCATTTCATGAAGTTCTGTAAATGCTGTTTCCCTAACCTGGAATCCTGGAATACGTATTCTACTTGCACTTCATATGGCTGGCTCATCCTGATGCCTTCAGTTAAATACCTCTACAGATAAAATTTTTCTTTTCCTCTATTTTTTTTTTTTTTTTGACAGAGTTTCACTCTTGTTGCCCAGGCTGGAATGCAGTGACACAATCTCAGCTCACTGCAACCTCCGACTCCTGTGTTCAAGCAATTATCCTGCCTCAGCCTCCCCAGTAGCTGAGATTACAGGCGCCCACCCCTACACCCAGCTAATTTTTATGTTTTTAGTTGTCACTGAGTTTCACCATGTTAGCCAGGCTGGTCTTGAACTCCTGACCTAGGTGATCCGCCCTCCTTGGCCTCCCAAAGTGCTGAGATTACAGGTGTGAGCCACCGCTCCTGGCCCTATTTACTTCTTTAGATTTACACCGTGAAAATGGTATTATATTACTTATTTGTTATTGGTATATTATATAGCTTTCCCACTAGAATATCAATTCCATAGAATACAGATTTTTTTTTAGCCCCGCACTTTAGAGATTTTTATGGAGGCTTCATCACATAGATAAAATGAATTATTAATTCAATCTCCAGCTCTTCTCACCCCTCTGGAAGACAGGGGTGGGAAGAGTTCCAAATTTCCAATCTGGCTTGGTCTTTCTGGTAACCAGACTCCATCCTGAAACCATCTAGGAGCCATCAAGAGAGTCTCCTCGTTGGAACAAAAGATGGTCCTATCACCAGGAAATGCCAAGGGCTTTAGGAGCTCTGTGTCAGGAACCAGAGCCAAAGGTCAAACTTAGAACAAAACATGCTCCTAACAACCCTGTGGTTCAGACAATTCCAAGAGTTTTAGGAGCTAAGTGCCAGGAACCAAGGGCAGAGACCAAATATATATTTCTTATTATGTCACAGGCAGGTGCTAATGAGACTCTGTTGCCATTCCTGGCAACAATACTGCCAACTTACTGTTAGCTAGGACAGACACAGTAAGGATGATAATTAAATTCAGACAATAATGCAACATATTTTAGCCATGTGTTCCAACAGCCCAACCAAAAAATCTTAATCAAGCTGCCATCTGATAGAAAGAGAACTAAAAACATAAAGCCACCTCTTCTATTGTTTCTCTTGGCGATGGTAACAAACAGAAATAAATAAAGAAACAAATTAAGAGAATAAAAACACATAGGCACACATAATCAAAACAAAAAAACAAGCCTAAAATATTTGAAGGAAAAAGCCGGTTACTTTACTACAAAAGGGAGGCTATTAACTAATAGAAAAAGCAGAGGATAATTTACAACACAATTTTCTTTCAACCAACCATAAACAGACAAACAATAAGAAAGGAAAACAAATAGTACCAAGACTAAGCTCTGGCTTACTGAATCAGTAAAATGAGTTTAAGAGGTAATTCCTGGCTAACAGAACTCATAAACACAGTGAGCAACCATTTCTTAACCTTGCAATTACTTTATTTCACATATCTCCCTCTGGAGAATCAACATTATCACTATGGGGAAAAAAGTACTTGCCTGTCAACTTCAGCATTCCAGGACTAAAATCAAACTCTACCGCCCTGTCTCTCCCCAGTCCAGTCCTTGCCCATGTTCCCATCTCATGGGTTGGACACCCCTATCCTTTATCATTCTCAAGTACAACCCACCACCAAATCCTGCCAAATTTGCCCCCTCATATCTCTGGTATCCACTTCCTTCTCTATACCTCTTGGCCCACCAGCCCTCCTGTTCAATCCTTTTTTTTTCTTTTTTTCCTATTTTTTGTAGAGATGGTGTATTAGTCCATTCTCATGCTACTGATAAAGACATGCCTGAGACCGGGTAATTTACAAAGAAAAAGGGGTTTAATGGACTCACAGTTCCATGTGGCTAGGGAGGCCTCACAATCATGGCAGAAGGCGAAAGGCATGTCTTATATGGTGGCAGACGAGAGAATGAGAGCCAAGCAAAAGTGAAGCCCCTTATAAAAACATCAGATCTCCTGAGACTTATTCATTATCATGAAAACAGTATGGGGGAAGCCGCATCTACGGTTCAATTATCCCCTGACTGGGTCCCTCCCACAACACGTGGGAATTATGGGAGCTGCAATCCAAGATGAGATTTGGGTGGGGACACAGCCAAACCATAACAGATGGGGTCTTTGTTGCCCAGGCTAGCCTTGAACTCCTGGGCTCAGGTTATCCTTCTGCCTCAGCCATCCACAGTGCTGGGATTACAGGCATGAGCCACTGCATCTGACCTCTCCTATTCAATCTACCATCAACTCTACCCTGGAATGCTTCCATGGCCAACTAAGTCTGCTCTAGGCCCTTCCAATCTGACCTAAATTTAACCAAATTACTCTTGATTCTTAGATGGTTTCTCTCTGCTCTTAAAATCATGAGCAAAATCCTTAACAGAGCCTAGGAGGCACAGCACCTCACCAGCCTCAGGCATCCTACCCGATCCGGCACCCCAGGCTCTAGCCGTGCTAGCCACTTCCACCTTCATTCAGGGCCTTTACAAGCTGTGTTCCTACCTCCCACAGGCATTTGTACCACTACACACCTATTCACTTCACTGAGTTAACTTCTAGTCATGCTTAGGTCTCAGCTCAAGTGTTAGATCTGGAGGAAAAACTAAGTCAATCTAAGTCTTTCATTTGCTTTCATAGAGTCATGGGGGAATGTCCCCGCTATTTAGCACTTAACTCAATTTGTCATCAATGACAAGGTTAATTAAGAACACTGGCTGTGGAGCCAGACTACCTGTGTGGGATCCACTTATCTCCCACTTACTAGCTGTGTACCTCAGTCTTATTCTGAAAATGGGGACAATAGTATCTATTTCATCCGGTTATTAGAAGGATTAAGTACCCCTATTGACTTAGACCAGAGGTCAGCAAACTGTTGCCCAGAAGCCTAATTTGACCTGCTGCCTGTTTTTGTAAATACAATTTTATTGGAACAGCCACATGCTTGATTGTTTGTGCATTGCCTGTGGCTGCTTTCATGCTACAATGGCAGAGTTAGCAGTTACAACAGAGACCATGTGGCATTCACAGACTGAAATATTTACTACCTGGCCCTTTACAGAAAAAGTTTGCCAGTCCCTGGCATAGACTATGCTTAGTCTACACAAATATGGTTGAATATTGAAAACATTATGCTAAGTGAAAGAAACCAGTCACAAAAGACCACATATGTGAGTCCATTTGTATGACATGTCCAAAATAGGGAAATCTGTAGAGACAGAAAGTAAATTAATGGTTGCCTAGGGTTGGGGGTAAGGCTAGAGGTGGAGATGGAGGTGGGACTGGGGAGGGGTGATGGTGAAAAGGTATGGGTTTTCTTTTTGGGGTGACAAAAATGTTCTAAAATCTTGGCCAGGAACAGTGGTTCACAGCTGTAATCTTAGCACTTTAGGAGGCTGAGGTGGGTGGATCACTTGAGCTCAGGAGTTCAAGACCAACCTGGACAACACGGCGAAACCACGTTTCTACAAAAAAA
>NW_016107398.1:5164268-5166430 GCF_001604975.1 Cebus imitator | reverse complement strand
AAAAAAAAAAAAAAGAGCCCTGGCACAGAAAGAACATCACATGATTTCACTTATCTGTGGAAACTAAAAATTAAAACAATTGAACTCACAGAGACACACAGTAGAAGAATGGTTACCAGAGGCTGGGAAGGGTACCTGGGAGTGCAGGAAGAAGGGAAGGGGAGATAATTAACGGGTACAAAAATAGTTACAAAGAATAAAGAAGACCTAGTATTTGCTAGCACGACAGGGTGACTATGGTTTAAAAAAAAAAATGTAATTGTTCATTTTAAAATAACAAAGGGTATATAACTGGATTGTTTGAAACACAAAGGATAACTGCTTGGGGTAATGGATACACTACTTATCCAGATATGATTATTATGCATTGAATGCCTATTTCAAAATATCTCATGTAACCCATAAATATATACAACTACTATGTATTCGCAAAAAAATTTTTAAAAAGGGAATGATGAAAACTTTATTCATTTATTTTATTTATTTATTTTTTAGCTTGAGATAGGGTCTCATTCTGTCACCCAGGCTAGAGTGCAGTGGTGTGATCTCAGCTCAGTGCAACCTCTGCCTCCTGGGCTCAAGCAATGCTCCCACTTCAGCTTCCCAAGTAGATGAGACTACAGGTATACACCACCACACCTGGCTATTGATTGATTGATTGATTGATTGATTGACTGATTGATTGAGACAGGTTTTCAACATGTTGCCCATGCTGGTCTTGAACTCCTGGGCTCAAGCGGTCCACCTGCCTCAGCCTCCCAAAGTGCTAGGATTATAAGCATGAGTCACTGCACCTGGCAGAAAACTTTCTTAATGTGATAAAGAACACTGATGAAGAAAACAACTCTAACAACATACTTAATGACAAGAAACTAAATGCATGAAATGATGGAAGTGTATATTCATGCTTTGTTCCTAAATCAAAATCAGGAACAAAGCAAGGATGTATACTTCTATCACTTCCATTCAACATTGCACTGGTGTAAGGCAAAAAAAAAAAAAAAAAAGAACAAAGGCTGGAAGAAGAAAAGTTAAATTGTCTTTAAAGGCAATGACATGAACTTTTATTTAGAAAATCCTATTGTATGCCGGGCGCGGTGGCTCAAGCCTGTAATCCCAGCACTTTGGGAGGCCGAGGCGGGTGGTTCACGAGGTCAAGAGATCGAGACCATCCTGGTCAACACAGTGAAATCCCGTCTCTACTAAAAATACAAAATATCAGCTGGACATGGTGGCGCATGCCTGTAATCTCAGCTACTCAGGAGGCTGAAGCAGGAGAATTGCCTGAACCCAGGAGGCGGAGGTTGCGGTGAGCCGAGATCACGCCATTGTACTCCAGCCTGGGTAACAACAGCGAAACTCCGTCCCCCAAAAAAAAAAGGAAATCCTATTGTATCTAAAAAAATACACCCAAATTAATGTGTTTAGCAAGGTTGCAAGATGCAAGATAAATACACAAAAATCAATTGTATTTCTATATACTGCTAATGAAAAAAATCAAGAAATTGCTATTTGGAAATATCATTACAATGGCATCAAAAAGAATAAACTTTGGGAGGCTGAGACGGGCAGATCACAAGGTCAAGAGATCAAGACCATCCTGGCCAACATGATGAAACCCTGTCTCTACTAAAAATACAAAAAATTAGCTGGGCGTGGAGGCAGGTACCTATGATCCCAGCTACTTGGGATGCTGAGGCAGGAGAATCACTTGAACCCAGTAGGCGGAGGTTGCAGTGAGCCGAGATCACGCCACTGCACTCCAGCCTGGGCGACAGAGTGAGATTCCATTGTTTAAAAAAAAAAAAAGAATAAACTACTTACCACTAGATTTAACAAAAGAAGTGAAAGACTTATTCAATGAAAACTACAAAACACTGCTGAAAGAAATTTAAAGATCTAGGTAAATAAAAAGATAGCCTATATTCATGGACTAGAATACTTAATATTGTTAAGATGGCAATATTTTCCAACTTGTTCTATAGACTCAATGCAATTCCTATCAAATCTCAGCTGTCTTTTTTTTTTTTCCCCACAATTAGACAAGCTAATTCTAAAATTCATATGAAAATACAAGTGACTACGGCCGGGCGCGGTGGCTCAAGCCTGTAATCCCAGCACTTTGGGAGGCCGAGGCGGGTGGATCACGAGGTCAAGAGATC
>NW_016107398.1:5141247-5164094 GCF_001604975.1 Cebus imitator | reverse complement strand
ACACTCCAGCCTGGGTAACAAGAGCGAAACTCCGTCTCAAAAAAAAAAAAAAAAAGAAAATACAAGTGACCCAGAATAGCTAAAGTTGAAAAAGAATTAAGTTAGAGGACACACAATTCCCAATTTCAAAACTTACTAAAAGCTACAGTAATCAAGACAGTGCGGTACTGGCATAAGGGTAGATTTATATAATAGATCAATGGAATGGCACTGAAAATCTAGAAGTAAATTCTTCCACTTATGGTCAATTGATTTTTGACAAGCATGGCAAGAAAAAGTCAGTAGGAAAAGAATACTCTTTTTGGCTGGGTGCGGTGCCTGATGCCTGTAATAATTCCAACACTTTGGGAGGCCAAGGCAGGTGAATTGCTTGAGCCCAGAAGTTCAAGAACAGCCTGGACAACATGGTGAAACTTTGTCTCTGTAAAAATAAAAATAAAAACAAAAAATTTAACCAGGTGTGGTGGCATACACCTGTAGTCACAGCTACTCAGGAAGCTGAAGCAGGAGGATTGCTTGAGCCCCGGAGGCAGAGGTTGCAGTGAGCTGAAATCACACCGCTGCACTCCAGCTTGGGTGACAAAGTGAGACCCTGTCTCAAAAAAAAAAAAAAAAGTTCTAAAATCCAATGCAATGACTGTCCAACTGTGAGTATACTAAAAACTACTAAATCATACACTTTAAATGGGTGAATTGCATGGTATATGAATTTGATGTTAAATTATATCTAATAACATTTAATGAAATATTAGCTAATATCTATGAGATTATTTGATTAACCTCTGCCTCTTCATTAGCTTAGCTCATTCACAGGCTCCAAGAATACATGACCCATGTCTCATTTTGCTCCTCATTTTGCCTGCAGCACCCACCCAGAGCTTTCATCCTACAGGAATTCAGAAAATATTTGTTGAATGAATGATTAAATGGCTGGGGAAGGAGGGAGCGGGGATTTTGTTGTTATTTTTCCTCAATCAACATAGAGATTTAAGTACTTAGTTTGTTGGGAAAATATATGACATAAGATCAATGATTTCTACTTTGAGCCTCAGCATGTGGAATCCAGCAACTTCGTGTTGCCACATGAGCAAACCACACCCTTGTGTAAACACCTGAGATTCTTATAATGAGGCTTTTGTTTCCAACCGCACTGGAACATAGCTCCCGGCTCTCTGAGTAAGCAAATCTTGTATTTCTAGCACATGAAAATGAGCCCACAATACTGATAAAAGTCTAGAAGCTGGGTGCTATTTGTCTTTCCCCCTTCTCACCCTCTTCTGATTCATCTGAGTTGCTCAATAAATATCTATGGAATGAAGAAATAAAGAAATTACTACATTTATTTTAACACACATTTATTACTCTTTGCTACCTTTCATCTAGCACATAAAACTGAACGCCTTTCTTTTGAAAGTCAAGACATGTGAGCCTGAACACTTTCTACTGGAGCAGCAGTCCAAGCACCTCTGACTGCTGAGTGCAAAAGAACCAGACTGCACTAAACAGAGCTGTGCTGCGATTATAACCAGGTTCATTTTGGAATGCCAGCAAATTACTCAGGATGATTGTTTAAGCGCAGGTTTCTGGTACACAACTCTCCGAGATTCTGATTCAGGGCTTCACATATCTCACTTTGTGAAATAGTTGTCTAAATAGACTGGACGATTTACACGTGTGACTTATTCTTGAAATAAGAGAAGGAAATAAGAAGGGCCTGGCAAAAAAAAAAATAGCGATGAAATAATAAACTCTGGATATTAATATAATGTATCTCAAAATAAATATTATAACACATGAGTATTTTTTTATAGAGATGGAGTCTTGCCATGTTGCCCAGGCTAGTCTCAAACTCCTGAGCTCAAAAGTCTTCCCACATCAGCCTCCCACAGTGCTAGGATTATAGGCAAGAGCCACTGCACCTGGCCCTAACACATGGATCTCTTAAGAAACACTGGAGGAGCTCAGATGGCTTGCTGAAGCAAGTCAGGCCCAGGAATAAGGAACTATGACACTTTCATTAAAGCCTACCAATGAAGCGGTCAGGTTGCCATTTTACAAATAATACTTCCTCCCAGAAGATAGAGGATATTTTATTTGCTCATTTAATAAAATATCTAAGCTGGGTGTGGTGGCTTGTGCCTGTAATCTCAGCACTTTGGAAGGCTGAGGTGGGAGGATCAGTTGAGCCCAGGAGTTCAAGACCAGCCCAGGCAACCAAGTGAGACGTTTTCTTAAAAAAAAAAAAAAAAATACAAAATATTAGCCAGGCATGGTGGCACACACCTATAGTCCCAGCTACTTGAGAGACTGAGGTTGGAGAAGCACCTGAGCCCGGGAGGTTAAGGCTGCAGTGAGCCATGATCATGCCACTATACTCCAGCCTGGATGACAAAGTGAGACCCTGTCTCAAAAAAATAAAACAAAACAAAATGTCTATTGAAAGCCTAGTAGGTCTTGGATAATATGCTCTGGATTTCACATCCAGAGTCATCATCTCTAACCAATTCCCTTCCCAACCAAAGTTGTTCTCCTGCATTTTTTTTTCAGTGAATAGTTCTATCATCTACCCATGTGCCCAAGAATAAACCTATCATATTTTCTATTTATTTATTTTTGAGACAGTCTTCTCTGTCCCACAGGCTGGAATGCAATGGCACGATCTCCACTTACTGTAGCCTCCACCTCCCAGGTTCAACTGTCTCAGCCTCCAAAGTAGCTGAGATTACAGGTGCGTGTCAACACGCCCAGATAATTTTTGTATTTTTTAGTAGAGACACGGTTTCGCCATGTTGGTCAGACTGGTCTTGAACTCCTGGCCTCAAGCGATCCACCCACCTTAGCCTACTAAAGTGCTGGGATTACAGGCGTGAGTCACCACACCTGGCCAAAACCTATCATCTTTGATACATCCTTCCCTCACCTTCTCCCATACCCAGTCCCTCAAGAAGTCCTGATACCTATTAGACGATATCTCTTGAACACCTATTTTTCTCCATCTCCATGACCACGTCCACATCAGGACATCATTCTCTCTCGGGTGGACCACCCTAACAGACTTAAGCTGGTCTTTCTGTTTCTATACTCACTCCCTTAAAGACTATACCCCACACTGCAGCCTGGGGGAATTTCTAAAACCAGTTCTGTGGCTCCTCAGGATCCCTCCATTGCTTCTCCTTGGTCTTAGGAAAAATTCCAAACCCCTATATGTTTACATGACCCCTCATCTCTTCACATTATCCTCCAAATTTTAATTCTCCTTTAAATCCGCAGTCTCACTGAACGCCCATTTCCCCGAATGTACCACATTCAGCTCATCTTCTGGTCTCTCCTGCCCACAGCATCTTCTCATCTTCATACTGCTCATTTGCTAACACCTTTTAGGTAAAAGCTTAGGAATCATTTTCTCTGGGAAGCCTTCCGTGGGTCTGAGTTAAGTACTCCTACTCCATACTTCCACAGTACCAAGTCTTGCCTCGCTTGGAGCACACATCCCATGATACTGGGATAGTCTATGTGCTTGTGTGTATCTCTAACCAGAGGACACATTTTAGAAGACGACATGCCACGTACTACCCCGTGTGCTCAGCACAATGCCTTATACACAGAAAGTGTTCAAAAATATTTGTTGAATAATGAATGAACAAATAAATGAATGGAGCTTTCAGAGTAAACTGACCTATACCTAGGAAAAGCGTAACAAGTAACGAAATAGTACCTCTTACCTTAAAAAGAAAAAAACCTTACCTTTCATCATGCGCCTGATATCCCTATTTTACAGCAAAGTTTCTTGAAAGTGTAAATAAAGCGACTCTCTCCACTTCCTCGTTCTTGTATTCTCCCTCCTCAAGGCACTCCAGTCAGGCTTCCACTTCCACCACTTGACAGTAGGTAACCTTGTCAGAGCCATCACAACAAATCCTATGAGCCCAATCTAGTGGGCACCTCTCTGTACTGACCTTACTTGATTGCTGTGTGGCATTCAACATGCTTTACCACATCACCTTCTGTTTTTTAAGACAGGGTCTCACTCTCTCACCCAGACTAGAGTGCAGTGGCCGGATCTCAGCTGACTGCAACCTCCGCCTCCCAGACTCAAGTGATTCCCCTGCCTTAGCCTCTCGAATAGTTGGGATTACAGACGCGTGCCACCACGCCCGGCTAATTTTTGTATTTTTAGTACAGACAGGGTTTCACCATTTTGGTCAGGCTGGCCTCAATCTCCTGACCTCCCAAAGTGCTGGGATTATAGGCGGAAGCCACAGCGCCTGGCCACCACCTTCTCGAAACACTTTCATCTAAGGGTTTCCAGGCCATCACATTCACCTGCTTTTCCTTCCTTGTCACCAGCTACTCCTTCTCAGTGTCCTTTCCTTGTTCCTCCTCTTCCACTTGACCTCTAAACACTGAATGACCCAAAGGTCTGCTCTTGCTATACACTCCATAGGTGATCTCATTCAGTGCATGACCAGGTCAGGCCACCCCTTGCCCACCACAATCCAGCCACACTAGGCTTCTTTGGCTCCATGAATTCACCAACCTTGCTTCTATCCTAGAGCTCTTCTTTGTCCTACTGCCTCACATTGGGCCGCTTTCATGTTGCTCTTTGCAGGGAAGTTCCCTGTGTTGCTCAATCGCTCCCAAACTGTCCCTTCTCAGAGGCCTTCTCTGATCTAAAGAAGTCACCCAAGCTCTATGATATGAACTCATTTAAATCTTCTGCACAGCATTTTACCATGCACTGATGTGCTTCTTGATTATAATCTAGTCTGAAGTTGTTCACCTCAGTATTCTCTTACCCAAAATAGTGCCTGATACAAGGTAGGGTCACAGGAAACATTTGCTGCATAAATGAATCAGTGAACAGTTTAACCTGTGCTCATAAAAATTATAATTATGTGATGAAGTGGGAAATGTGAATTTACCTAGATTTCTGAAACATTTTATTTTGAAGACATCAAAACCCCCAGGAAGTTTGCCAACAAAGCATTCAGATGGAGGCAGAGATACACAGCAGTCCCACTATTAAAAATCCTACTTAACTGAAGAAAAGGCAAATGATTCCAATGTTTTGGAAAGATCTTAAATGTTTCTCAAATTTGAGAAGGGCTGTTTGTGTTCCACACTTGAGCCAGGTGCCCTTTACCTTGTAACATGACACCACTGATGAAACTGGTAATCCCCTGTGCAGGAAAGACGGAAAAAACCAGTGCCTAACTAGTGAATGCTGCTCCACCCCACAGGAGAACAGCAAAAGCGTGTGGCTGCTCTTTCTGCCTTTTCCCTCCTATGCTCGTCCTACATGCATCACTGCACAGACTCTCAATGACAGTAAGAAATTATTCATCCAGCATCTGACGTCTCTCCTCCAAAGAGACACACACTAAAAACTTCAGACATTCCATCTCCCTGATAAATCATTCATATCCTTTTATCCATCACTTTTAAATGACTATAAAAATACCTGGTGGTAGTCAACTGTGGCTCTCATACATATCGAGAAACAGAAATGCAGTTACCTTTGAGATTCCCTGAATGATTTAGAAAAATGGGAGTTACTTCGGGAAACTGTAATTACCAATGTTGAAATCAGGTAAGGGAAGTAATGTTTTGAAGAGGCACATTTAGAAATGACCTCCAATTCAGTGTTGAACCACACACTAAATCCAGCAAATGATTACAATGTAACATACTATACTAACTTCTTTTTCCATATTAAAGGTGACGTTATTTTAAGTTTTGTGTTTTTCTAATGTACTACTTCAGGCTCTCAATAATTACACCCCCACCCGACATACATGGATACAGAAAAGCTCAGAAAATCTTGTATCTCATGGGGCTAATTAAAAAGGATTTTTATTTCCATACGGAATGAATGAGATCTTTGTTAACCCACTTTAACAAGACTCTAAATGACCCTGGATTTATCTTGCCCTAGTTTTCAAAATTTAACTGACCCAGAATAAAATAAGCTTATCCCCAAATTCCTGGCAAAAACAGAACCAAAGTTCCCAGAAGCCAAAATTGTATATACAAACTAAAGAAAAAAAACAATTTTTTTTCTGAAAAACACTATGCAGCGCAAAATACCACAAGAGCTTTTATTTTTCCTTTAATTAGAATATTTTTAAGGTTATAAAGCTTAATAATATCAAGGCAAAGAATTTTCCAAGAAAACACAGCAAAAGCGAATATCAGCTACTATGATAACAGGAACTTTCTAGAAGCTTTTTTACTGTTACAGTACAACACTGATAGCCAGGGAAGGACTAACCTAACCCACTAAACATGGGTAAATTATAGCTTGATTGCCGTAGTAAGTATCTAACCAGCCAAAGAAAATTTGCTTTTATTCATAATAAATGAGCAATATGAACTGGTTAGAGAAGCAAAATATTACCTACTAATACATGCCTTTTCTTACTCTTCATTCATCATCAACCTCAAAATTCCACAGTGGGGTCTTTGTTGCAAATGGGAAGAAATTCCACCCAGAATCCTTTTTAAAAAAAATAAGTAATTGTTTATTTTAGAGACAGGGTCTCCCTCTGTCGTCCAACCTAGAGCACAGTGGTGTGATCAAAGCCTACTGCAGTCTCAACTCCTGGGCTCAGGCGATCCTCCCACCTCAGCCTCCCAAGTAACTGGGACTACAGGGGAAAGCCACCATGCCCAGATAATTTATTTTATTTTTTGTTGAGCCAGGGCTCTCACTATGTTGCCCAAGCTGGTCTCAAACTTCTGGGCTCAAGCAGTATTCCCACTTCAGCCTCCCAAAGTGCTGAGATTACAGGTCTGAGCCACTGCACCAGCCTAGAAGCTTGTAATCAATCTTGTTCCTCTTTCTATGACTTCACATGGTTTCATTCACTCGCACTTATAAGGTAGAACAAATTCTTCTCTCATAAACACTAAAGCATTATTTAACCCCAAAACATCACAGACACACCTCACTGTCTTAGGTCTAAAAAATTCATGTTTCCATCCCATCTGACAATTTTCATGAACACAAAAGTTCTTCTAATCCGGGGTACTTCATAGAACATTTTAAAATACATAAAATGGCCACTCAGTCACTCATAATAAAATTGTTTATTGAAAACCTAAAATATGGCCGGGCGCGGTGGCTCAAGCCTGTAATCCCAGCACTTTGGGAGGCCAAGGCGGGTGGATCACGAGGTCAAGAGATTGAGACCATCCTGGTCAACATGGTGAAACCCCGTCTCTACCAAAAAATACAAAAAATTAGCTGGGCATGGTGGTGCGTGCCTGTAATCCCAGCTACTCAGGAGGCTGAGGCAGGAGAATTGCCTGAACCCAGGAGGCAGAGGCTGCGGTGAGCCGAGATCGCGCCATTGCACTCCAGCCTGGGTAACATGAGTGAAACTCCGTCTCAAAAAAAAAAAAAAAAGAAAACCTAAAATATTCAGAAACTTGATTGGCAATAATGATTCATTAATATTGTCTATACCTAAAACACACTTGGAAGAACTCTGAAGTATTATTGCAGCAAGTAATATCCAAAGATGAGAGGAAATTCAAGGATAAGAACAGTAAGAAGACAACAGTCTCCAGGGAAGTTCTGACCAAACTGTTTCATCTTTGCACTGAGAAGAATTTATAACTCACCTTGCAAATAATGCTGTATACAGTATGTTTTTTATTCCTCATCTCCCTAAAACTGAAACATAAAAAGATATTCCAGACAACATTTCTGGTCCTATTTCGGTTGAATTTGTACAATGGATACCAAAATTAGGAACATAACCCTTGAAAGTTAAAGACCTCAGCTCATCTCACAAGAATGATTATATTGTAGTCCCAGCACTTTGGGAGGCTGGGATTACAATATAATCATTCTCGAGCAAATCATGAGACCTGCCTGGCCGACATGGTGAAACCCTGTCTCTAATAAAAATACAAAACATTAGCTGGACATGGTGATGGGCGCCTGTAATCTCAGCTACCCAGGAGGCTGGGGCAGGAGAATCACTTGAACCCAGGAGGTGGAGGTTGCAGTGAGCTGAGATAGCGCCACTGCACTCCAGCCCAGCTGGCAGTGCGAGACTCCATCTCAAGAAAAAAGAATGATTACATTGGCATCCCAGGCTATCTTTTCACTTCCACATGACATCAACAAGCAAAAGCACATCTAGACTACATGCTTCTTGAAGATGCCCGATTTATTTCTTTGTACTCATAACACCTTGCCCACAGTGCATGACTGGCATTCAGCATTTACCAAGTAAATGAATAAAATTAAACCTGACATCTCCATTATGATGTTTGTAACCTAACCCACTAAACATGGATAATTTTTAACGCTTCTAAAAATAGTACAAAAATTGAAAGCTTCCTATCAGATGGATACTCAGTAAATAACAAATAAGTTTAAACGGACTAATAACCTAACTACAGAGACTCACGTTTCACCAGTGGACCCTACCAAGTGACGATATCTACACAGAAGACACAGAGGGTTTTTTAATCTTTTAAAATATATCATTGAGACGATAAGAGCATTAAATAAAACATGAGACCCTTGTTTGAAATGACACAGTAACTGGGCTGAATGTTTTTTATAACAAGTTCATGCAGACGAACCTGCATCTTGTCAGGACTGCTTGCAAGTTAACTTCTGAGTGGTGGCAAAGGTAACAGAATCTACACTCATTCCTAGTTCAGTGTCTAAAATGGTAATATCAGTGTATCATAAAATGATAATATTAATGATAATATTCTGTATCTGGATGCTGTTTTTCTAAAGCATTGGTCGATGTTATTCATTATGTCCTTTATAAATAACAAGTTATAGTTACTTATTAAAAAAGAAATAAATCTAAAGTACAAAAATGTAAGGGTCCAAAACAGTTCAAAATTGCCTACGGTTGCCATTTAAAATTTCTCATGATGAGTCCTCCTACACAGCCAATTTCGCCTGTTACTATGGCTTTCAAATAGATCCTCCACCTGCATCATGCTTTTAATCTTTCTATAATGGCCTTTGTATCTGATACTATCATGATTCATAAAAACACACTAAATAGGCCGAGCACGGTGGCTCACGACAGTAATCCCAGCACTTTGGAAGACCAAGGTGGGAGGAACTATCAAGCCCAGGAGTTTGAGACAAGCCTAGGCAACATGGCAAAACCCCATCTCTACTAAAAATACAAAAATAGCTTGGCGTGGTGGCACGTGCCTGTAATCCCAGCTACTTGGGTGGCTAAGACACAAAAACTGCTTACACCCAGGAGGCGGAGGCTGTAGTGAGCCAAGATCACTTCACTGCACTCTGGCCTGGGCGACAGGGCAAGGCTTCTGTTTCAAAACAAAACAAAAACAAAACACGCTAAATAAAGTTAGTAATTTGGACATTATATGCTACTGCTATTATCCCAAGTCGCTCAACTTCAAAACCTTGGAGCCTTTCTACCTTATCCATATTCATAGTTGCAAATTCCTACTGAGTCTTCCACCTTAAAGATTTTCTTATCTGTCCCATACTTTCACAATCACTGCTAAAACCCTGGCCCAGGCAAAAGTACCAACACCCAGATATTTGCTAACACTTCCTAATAGGTTTCTCCAACTACTTTCTCGCCCTTTCCAGTCTTCCTGTACCTCAAAGCCAGATTAATCCCCTAAGGCACAACTCTGACATGTGACCACGTAACTCTCACTCGCAAAACCCAACAGGTAGGCACTGCCTAAAAGCAAAAAACCCAAACCTAGGGTTTCAATTCAACTCCCTGAAGGATCTGAATCTCAGAAATACTTTAGAAAGGATTCCTGCTTTGGTCCCAAATTACACTGAATTGCAAAGAAAATCCCATCTAACTTTAAAGTCCTGTGATACTTTTTTTTTTAAGTCCTGTGATACTTATCCAAATTTACCCCTACTGCTTTTATAATCATATCTATCCAATACATCAAAAAAATTGTTCCCTGGGCATACCTTTCTCACACAAAGGGCTGAGCACAGATGTTGTTTCTGACAAAGTTTATAGTTATTATTTTCTTGGGATCAAAGAGAAGGAAGCACCTATTACTTTGCCAAAGAAGAAATCCAAATGGAAAGATTTAAAGGAATTATATAAAGGGCATATTGGTAAAGCAAATAATGTTTAGATATAGTCATTTATGGCCAGGTACAGTGGCTCACACCTGTAATCCCAGTGCTCTGGGAGGCCAAGGTGGGAGGATAGCTTGAGGCCGGGAGTTCAAGACCAGCCTGGGCAAATTAGCAAGATTCTCCCCATATATTTTTTTTAATTTTTTAAAATTTAAAACTATATTAAATTTTAAAATTTTTAAACAACCATTTATTATCATTTTAATAGCCTGAATCTCCATATCTCAAAATCATTTAAAATAATGTCTGCTGGCCAGTGGCTCACATCTGTAATCCCCACGCTTTGGAAGGCCAAGGCAGGTGAATCACTTGAGGTCAGAAGTTCAAGACCAACCTGGCCAACATGGTGAAACCCTGTCTCTACTAAAAATACAAAAATTAGCCAGGCATAGTGGCAGGTGCCTGTAATCCCAGCTACTCAGGATGCTGAGGCAGAATTGCTTGAACCCAGGAGGCAGAGGTTGCAGTGAGCTGAGGTTGCACCACTGCTCTCTATTCTGGGCAACAGAGTGAGACTCTGTCAAAAAAGAAATTTTTTTTTATATATTATATATTTTATATGTATGTAATATATATATAATATATATATGAATAAATAAAGTAAAATGTGGACTGCCCAGAGTAATAGAGAATGCACTAAACTAAATGAATTCCATTTTTAAATGAACCCACTCAAATTCATAAATACCATTCATTTCTCTTCCTAACCAGTCTAATACCATTCTCTTCACTAGATACAGAAAACATAAATATCTACCTATAAAGAGTACTTTCAGGGCCAGGTGTGGTGGCTCACGCCTGTAATCCCAGCACTTTGGGAGGCTGAGGTAGGAGGATCACTTGAGTCCACAAGTTCAAAACCAGCCTGGGTATCACAGCAAGACCCCCAACTCTACAAAAAATTAAAAAGCCAGGCGCAGTGATGTGTACCTGTAGTATCAGCTACTTGGGAGGCTGAGGTGTAAAGATCACTTGAGCCATGTTCACACCACTGCTCTCCAGCCTGGGTGACAGAGCAAGACCCTCTCTCAAAAAAAAAAAGAGGGAGGGTACCCACAAATTGGCTTTATATTTTCTCAAAGATCACACAAAAAGTCAATGAAAAGAAAGATGAAGTCACTTGCTTATTGTCCTGCTCTATGAATTTCAGCAAAGCACTGCCTTATTTTTAGGGCTGATTTCTTTTAGGCCCCGCACATATGGGCTATCTGCTTTCATTATATATCAATGATGAATCACTACATTTCAATTCAGACATTTTAATCTTTTCTTGCACAATTGCAAGAAATTGCAACAAGGGTGTTGCCACAATTGTCTCACCTTAGATTAAGTTTTTGATAAAATAAAGCAGGCTTTATAAGTTAATTAGGCCATTCTACTGTCTCTATCTGCCTCTAAAAACGGTTCTGAAACAAAGAAAAATAAAAACTTTCTTAAGAGCAGTGATCCTGAGCCTCTCATATTACATGAAATCTCTTCTCCTATTACTCCAAGGATCATTAAGCACATGTGAATTTTGCGAAATACGAGTCTGCTTGCTGTGTGTGCAATGCCAAGTGTCAAGACTACCACCAACAGCCTTTAGTTCAGTAGTTCTTCATGCAGATAATATTGTCCATCAATTTTTTTCTCAAATAACTAATAATCCTGCTATGAAAGCAAAGGTGCCTTCAGAAATACATCCAAGTGGCTGCCTTCTTTTCTTCCTTCCTCCCTCCCTTCCTTCTTTCCTTCAACAACTTAGGCTGAAATAATCATTCTAAATTCACTGATAACAATATGGAACTCAACTTTTGGAAACCTATTCATTTCACCATAAAGCCTTCATCTTATAGACATGGGAACTTTGTGGTTGGTATCTCTTGAGGGTACCTGGTTAATGTGAACAGATTGCCCAGTGTCACCTCAACACTATAGTACTGGCTTTCCACCTCTCCCCCTACAGAGCAATGCGTCCAGCCCCACGATTCCTCTAAATACATCATGAAAGGAAATCGTTCAGACTGATCAGTGCATGTATATCATATTTACATTGCAAAATAGCCCATACTATTGTCCAATTGTAAAGTAGATTGTATAACCTACTATAATTCAAAATGTGCTATAAGAAACCACTCATTTCTCAGTAATTTGCTAATTATTTTGAGCTATGTGTGAGCCTGAGATCACTAATATTACTTGAAGATGTCCATCCATATTCTGGACGTAAAAACTTGCTGTGGATTGAATAGGTTAAGGCTAAGATTTAATACATTTTCCAGAGAAAGTTGTTAAGGGAACTCCCTCTTTCAAACTAGTGTATGGTACAATACAAAAAAAAACTGTCCTCCTAGTCAAAACTGCTGCTCACTAGCTCTGGGACTCTCGGCAAGTAATTCATTCTTTCTGAGCCACAGCTTCTTTCTCAGCTTGTCAAAGATTTTTTTTAAATCTACTTCATGATGTGGTTGTGAGGATCAAATGAGATGATGTATGCAAAAGTGCTACATAAGTTACAGCATGCTACACAAAAGTCAAAATGCTCACTCTATTGTGGGGAAGAAAATATTATTTGATATGTATGATAATTATAATACTGTAAGTGCTCAAATAGATACTATGGGATAACAGAGGAGGAAGCACGTTATCTCAGCCTAAGAGAGAGCAGGGCTCACAGAGGAAGCTGATTCTAATTGACCTGGGGATGGATAAGGGATGTATGAAGGATGGATGGGGATGACTTCTGCTGCTGAAGGAGGCGGGGAGAGGGGAGCTACAAGGGAAACAACCCAAATGAAAGCACACAGGCTGGCCAAGGGGGAAGAGTATGGCCCCCTAAGGAACTGTGGGTCTGGAGCACAGAGTGTATATGAGGCACGGTGGGAGATAAGAGCAGAGAGAAAGGCAAGCACTGGACCAGCAAAAGCCTGAGCCACACCAAGAAGTCTGGACGTCATCCCACATGTGATAGGGAGCCACTGAACAGAAATGTTAAAACAAACAAAAGAAAAAGCAGAGAAAAACCAGACTTCTGGTTTACACTTTTTTCCCGTATACCATTAAGTTTCTACTCCAGCCATGTGCCCCTGGACAAGCAACAGTTTGAGAGTAAGATTTTGACCTCAAACATAGTAAAAGAAAGTTCGATGTACATATTGAGTCGCTAGTCTGTGTTAGGCACTCTGCTAAGCCCCTTTGTCTCTCTTACTGTTCATCTTCAAAATGCAGCTGCAGTGTGGGCACTCTCATTCACATTTTACAAATGAGGAAACTGAGACTCAAAAGATGAAATCTCTCCTCCAAGTTCAAAGAACTAATGATTGGCAGAGCCAGTATTAGAAATCTGATTTACCTATTTATTGCAGCCAAAACTTCACATGCAAACAAAATACCATAGAAAAACAAGAATTTTTTTCCAGTTAAATGAATGCGTGATTCCAAATACATCTGAGTATTAAGACACTATTTTTTTAGTCCTTACTAAAAATTTTTAAAATTCTTACCTCAAGTATAACCTCTCAACAATTTGTTTCTTAGTCTACACAAATTATACAATAATTACTTTTAAAAGGCTGATACATACAGATACTGTCTATTCTAACAGCTACTGATTTCCATCTCAACTCAAAATATAGAAGCAAATGACTCAAAACAGGGTGGTTTTGGTTTTGGTTTTGTTTTTTTGCCAAATCACTCAATATGCCATCAAAACAGATCTTTAGTTTAAAGGAAAATATCAGAAAAAAAGTAATTTTGGCATCTTTACCATAAATGACTCAGGATCTATGATTTTGAATAACATTCTAAAAATGCTGCATAATACTGCCCATAATCTTAAAATTACTTTAAAATACATATTTCCATAAACATTTTCAAAGACCTGCTATAGCCTTATTTCTTGTATACTAGCTAACTTTACTCAACTCCAACATTTGCTTTATCAGCAAAGAGAAGGTCTAGTGGCTAGTGAATTTTCAAAATACAACACAAATGTTGCCAAACTTCAGAATAAACATTTTTTTTAAATGACAGCACTTATACACATGGACACATGATTCACATGATTGAAAGATCATTCATTCATGATATTACCTCTCTTCCTATAGGAAAAATAAAGATGTACATTTATTTATTTATGAGACGGAGTTTCACTCTTGTTGCCCAGCCTGGAATGCAATGGTGCGATCTCAGCTCACTGCAACCTCATCTCTCAGGTTCAAGCAATTCTCCTGCTTCAGCCTCGCAAGCACCTGGGATTACAGGCATGTGCTACCACACCTGGCCAGTTTTGTACTTTTAGTAGAAATGGGGTTTCTCCATGTTGTTCAGGCTGGTCTCGAACCCCTGACCTTGGGTGATCCGCCCACCTCGGCCTCCCAAAGTGCTGGGATTACAAGCATGAGCCACCGTGCCCGGCAAGGATGTGCATTTAAAAGAAACTATACAAGAAGATATGAAGTAAGCACAAACAATGCCAAGTAAACTATGGGTTACTATTTAATTTTCACTGCAAATAAAATACATATGCTCAGTAAGAAACTGGAGATAGTAAATTCCTTCCAGGTATTCCTTACTTTCCCACAGAGCTAAGACAGCAATAAAGACATTTAAGTATACTAAAAGGTTTCTACAGCCGGAAAAATACAGATATATTTAATTATCTCCATAGGAGAGACAGAAATCAGTATGATTTGCAGCTAGGTAAGAATAAGGTTTCCACAGTTTCTGTGGGTGCTATCCCGACCCAATCTTAATTACCTTGCAATGAAATATGGAGATCATCGATGCCCCAGGAAACCTGTTCATCTTCAGTGGGAAGCTCAGGACTAGATGCCATTCTTTGACTCAATGGAGATTATATCATGTCCATCTCAATTAAAGAAGTGAACTGAAAGTGAAAGAGATAAATGTTTATTAATAACTTTGCTGCTCTGTTTCTAGTAAACATGAACTGCCAGAAAACAGCAGCAACCAAAAACCGTCCTCCAAAACAAGTACGGCTTTCTAGTGTGTATTTCCATAGCTCATGAAGAACAAAGTAACTACGCCTTTCTTTTGAGTCATGATTTTGCCTTATGACCTATGCATGCCCTTTGCAGCTGCCTTCAGAACTCCAAAAGAAGTAGCATTGTGGATTCTATACCAGTGATGAACAGGAAAGCCAGGCGATTCGATGTAGTAACTTATCTAGAGGAAGTAAAGCTGCCCCAAACTGTTATCTTAGGCGTTAGTGTTATGCGATTGTCGGCCTTCAACCTTCAAGGATTTTCTTTAAAACATTTTACTAACTTAGTTCCTTTTCTGCCCCAGTTATGTTGCCATTTACTGGAAACAAGAAGAGCTGAGCCTGCATAGCTTGCAAAGTGAAACTAAAAACCTAACATATCAAAAAGAATATTTTAATGAGTTAACTAATATAGTGAATTCTTTTCCCAAGGGCTTATTTTTCCACCTACGCATTTCTTCCCCTTGCCTCACCTTGATTCTTAAAGAATCCTTCCAGCAAGAGCAATTTTTACTCCATACCTCTTAAAAAGCATTGCTTCATGTATTTATTTACCACTATTAGTTTCTGGAGGATGAGTACAAAACACTGACTTCTCTCATATGGATGATCAAATAATAAAATAAACCTAATCAAGCATATAAAAATATAAAGTAGTTGGGGGTATACATAGTGATGGATACCTGTACAGCTTTGTGATCAAGCAAGCATTGCAAAATATTAATGTTATATGTTGACCATATAGGTATTCACTTTTAAATTCCTTTATTTTTACTGTATACTGGAAATTTTGCATAATAAAATGCTGGCAGGGGGACTAAAAGATAAATATGAGGCCAACAGCTAGATACAATCATATTAAATATTAAACAGAACACTTAAAAAAATACAAAGAGTAAAAATCATTAAATAGTTCCTGCTAGAGAAGACTTCAAAAATCTTTCAATCCTGCCTGCTTCCTCTGTTTATCACCCACAGCCCTTTTAGTATCTCTTGTATGGATCACTGTTGTTAAAGATTTCATAACTTAATTAATGATTAATTTGTTTGTCCTCTGAATTAAGATGAATCACAACCAGCCTGAGGTAAAAGAGTTGCTATATGGAGTAGAGATATTCTAACCAAAAGGAAAGGCTGTTTATTAGTTCACCATGAGCCTCGGCAGCCTGACAACTGATAAAAACACAAATGTCCTCAGCTGCGTGATATCCTGAGGACCTCCACTTCTCATACTCTGGGGCTCCTGAACCCAAAGTAGAGACAAAGCACTTCTTCATTTTGGCACCCTAAGAACTGAATTCCAGAATGAATCTTCTAAGGGCACATACTATTCCATGTCATAGCTATTTAAAAAAAAAAAAAAAAGATAATAGCAATAGTAGCAACAGTACTTACTGTATATAGGCAGTGTTACAAGCACTTTGTATATAAAACCTCATTTAATCTTTATAATAATGTAAGAGTTAGGAACTACAGTTATCTCCACATTTGAAAAGACAAAACTTAGATGCACCAATATGATTCACAATTGTCTAAGGACACACAGGTAATAAATGAGGGAGCCAAGACTTGAATCCACGTGGTTTGGGCTTCAGAGTTCATCCTCTAAACCAGCACATGATGGTACCTCTTAAGGTGAGCGAAAGTTTGCCACATGTTGTTTATTTTTGTTTTCATTCATTTGTACAACAAATAATCATATAGGCTGGATGCTGTTCTCAAGAGATTCAATCCTCTAAGAATGACAAATGAACACAATATTAAGCAAAGTCCTCTAATAAACAAGGATAGAAGGTATTCTGATAGCAAAGGAGACAGCATGCCCCACCACTTAAAGCTGGGGATGGATGCAGTGGACTGATATCTTACATTCCCCAAAGTCCACATGTTGAAATCTAATCCCCAATGTCATGGTATTAGGAGGTGGGGCCTTTGAGAGGTGATCCTCATTAATGGGATTAGTGCCCTTATAAAAAAGCCCCAAGAGAGACCCCTTACCCTTTCCGCCATGTGAGCATATGCTGAGAAGATTGCCATCCCTAAGGAAACAGGCCCTCAACAGACACTGAATCTTCCAGACTTGATCTTGGATTTCCCAGCCTCCTAAACTATGAGAAATACATCTCTGTCGTGTTAAACTACCCATTATACGGTATTTTGTTATAGCAACTCAAACCACCTAAGACAAGAGTGTACTTATTAAAAAATAGCATTTCCTGCCAAATAGTCCCATTAGCATTATTTGGACAGTACCTTGAATTTGGTAAGAATGTCTCTGAGAAGATGAAAGTAAGTATAATAAGAAATGACACAGATGATATTACAGCTGATCCCTCAGAAATACAAAAGATCCTCAGTGAACACTACAAACAACTCTATCCATACAACTTAGAAAATCTAGAGGAAATGGATAAATTCCCGGAAACACAGTTTCCCAAGACTGAATTAGAAAGAGATTGACATCTTGAGTAGACCACTATCAAACTCTGAAGATGAATCAATAATAATTTTTTTAAAAACCTACCAACCAAAAAAAGCTCTGGACCAGATGGATTCACAGCTGAATTCTACCAGAAGTGTAAAGAAGAACTGGTACAAATCCTACTGAAACTATTCCAAAAAAATCAGGGAGGCGGGACTCCTCCCTAACTCATACCATGAAGCCAGCATCAGCCTAATACCAAAATTTGGCAAAGACACAACTAAAAAAGAAAACTTCAGGCCAATATCCCTGATGAACACAGACGCAAAAATTCTCAACAAAATACTAGCAAACTGAATTCAGCAGCACATAAAAAAGTTAATTCATCATGATCAAGTAGGCTTTATTTCTGGGATGCAGGGTTGGTTCGAACATATCCAAATCAATAAATGTGATTTACCACATAAACAGAATTAAAAGCAAAAACCATATGTCATCTCAATAGACACGGAAAAGCTTTTTATAAATCGAACATTTCCCTTTATGATTTAAAAAACCCTCCACAGACTAGGCATTGAAGGAATATACCTCAAAATAATAAGAGCCATATGAAAAAAACTCACAGCCAACATCATACTCAATGGGCAAAAGCTGAAACAATTCCCCTTGAGACTCAGAACAAGATAAAGATGTCCACTCTCACTACTCCTATTCAACAAAATACTGGAAGCCTTAGCCAGAACAATCAGGCAATTAAAAGAAATAAAAGGCATCCAAATAGGAAAAGAAGAGGTCAAACTATCTCTCTTTGCTGATGATATGATTCTATACTTAGAAAACCCTAAAGACTCTGTCAAAAGGCTACTAGAACTGATAAGTAATTTTAGCAGAGTTTCAGGATATAAAATCAATGTACAAAAATCAGTAGCAAAACTTAGTACAAAATTTAGATGCACCGGTCTGACAGTCAAGAGCATATTTCCATTTTCAACAGCCACAAAGAAAATGAAATATCTAGGAACACAGTTAACCACACAGGTGAAAGATCTGAAGGAGAATTATAAAATTCTGCTAAAAAAAAAAATCAGAGATGACACAAATAAAGGGAAAAACTTTCCATGTCCATGAATTAGAAGCACCAATATCATTGAAATGACCATACTATCAAAGCAATTTACAGATTCAATGGCATTCTAATTCTTCACAGAATTAGAAAAAACAATTCTAAAATTCATATAGACCCAAAAAACAGGCCAAATAGTCAAAGCAATCCTAAGCAAAAAGAACAAAGCCATTGGTATCACACTACCCCATTTCAAACTATACTCTATGGCTATAGTAACCAAAACAGCATGGTACTAATACAAAAGCAGACACAATGACCAATGGAACAAAATAGAAAACTCAGAAATAAAGCTACACATTTCCAACCATCTGATATTAACAAGACTGACAAAAATAAGCAATGGTAAAATGACTCCCTAGTCAATAAATGATGCTGGTATAACTATATAGCCATAGGCTGACGAATGAAACTGAACCCTTCCTTAACTTTCACCATAAACAAAAATTAACTCAACACAGATTAAAGATTTAAATGTAAGACCTCAAACTATAAAAATCCTGAAAGAAAACCTAGGAAGTACCCTTCTTAACATCAGCCTTGGAAAGTATTTTTGTCTAAGTCTCCAAAAGCAAATGCAACAAAAACAAAAATTGACAGATGGGACCTAATTAAAGAGTTTCTGCACAGCAAAAGAAACTATCAACAAAGTAAACAAAAACCCTACAGAATGAAAGAATGCATTCACCAACCATGCACTGACAAAGGCCTAATACTCAGAATCTATAAGGATCTTAAAGAAATCAAGAAGCAAAAGACAACCCCATTAAAAAATGGGCCAAGGGCATGAATAGACATATCTCAAAAGAAGACTTACAAGTGGCCAATTAACATGAAAAAATGCTTATCATCATTAATTATCAGAGAAATCCAAATCAAAACCACCAAGATACACCATCTCACACCAGTCAGAATGGCTATTACTAAAAGTCAAGAAACAACAGATACTGGTGAGGCTGCAGAGAAAAGAGAACACTTACAAAATGTCGGTGGGAAAGTAAATTCGTTCAGCCACTATGGAAAGCAGTTTGTAGATGTTCTCAAATAACTGAAAGCAAAGCTAACATTCAACCCAGTAATCCCATTACTGCATATATGCCCAAAGGAAAATAGATCATTCTAACAAAAAGACATATGAAACTCATAAGTTTATTGCCACATTACTCAAGATAACAAAGATATGGAATCAGCCCAGGTGCCCAACAACGTGGACTAAAGAAAATGTAGTACATACACGTCATGGAATACTACACAGCCATAACACAGAATGAAATCTTAGCCTTTGCAGCAACATGGATGGAGCTGGAGGCCATAATCCTAAGGGAATTAACACAGGAACAGAATTAACACAGGAACATGTAACAAATAATACATGTTCTCACTTAAAAGTGGAGCTAAACATTGAGGACACATAAACATGGGAAGAAAAGACTACAGACTACTAGAGTAGTGAAGGGAGGGAAGGGGGCATGGGTTGAAAACTACCTATTGGGTACTATGCTCACCACCTGGTTACAATATACCCGTTACAAACCTGCACATGTACCCTCCATATCTAAAACAAAAGTTAAAATTTAAAAAAAATAGAGGCTGACCACAGTGGCTCACGCCTATAATCCAAGCACTTTGGGAGACTGAGGCAGGCAGATTATGAGGTCAGGAGTTCAAGACCAGCCCAACGAACATGGTGAAACCCTGTCTCTACTAAAAATACAAAAATTAGCTGGATATGGTGGCAAGCGAACTGTAATCCCAGCTACTCTGGAGGCTGAGGCAGGAGAATTGCTTGAACCCGGGAGACGGAGGTTGCAGTGAACCAAGGTCATGTCATTGCATTCCAGCCTGGGTGACAAAGCGAGACTTCATCTCCAAAAAAAAAAAAAGAATGTCTCTCTGAAATTAAAAAAAAAAAAAAGAATGGCCATTTAGTTCAATATTAATCAAATACAAGGTATCAGATGTAGGGGAAAGAATCATTTGCTGTATTTATGTTAAAAATAAAAACAGAACAATAAAGACAAGTTGGTAATTGGAGAATCAAGAAGTATTCCTGTCCTAAACTGGTATGTGGAAGTCACTGTATTGTATATTAAAGATGTAGAAAAAGACCAGGCATATGCCTGTAGTCCTAGCTACCTAGGAGACTGAGGTGGGAAGACTGTTCAAATCCAGAAGTTCAAGGCAAGCCTGGGCAATCTAGAGAGACTCTAGAAAGTAAATAAATAAAAATAAATAAATAACAAAGGTGTCAGAAAAACAACTACATAAAATAGTACCCCAAAAAACAGTCTAGACCTCAAAATAGCTGGATGACTTATAAGTTTCTGGGTTTTTGGGGGATTTTTTTTTTTTTAAGACAGTCTCACTCTGTCACCCTAGCTGGAGTGCAACGGTGCAATCTCGGCTCTCTGCAACCTCCACCCCCCAAGTTCAAGCAATTCTTCTGCCTCAGCCTCCTGAGTAGCTGAGATTACAGGTACCCACCACCACACCCAGCTAATTATTTTGTATTTTTAGTAGAGTCAGGGGTTTCACAATGTTAGCCAGGCTGATCTCAAACTCCTGATCTCAGGTGATCCACCTACCTCAGCCTCCTGAAATGCTGGGATTACAGGCGTGAGCCACCACACCGGCCAGAAGTTTCTGTTTTTAACCAGGAGAAATTATCAGCAAACAAGGCAAAAGATATATTCATAACTTTTTACTTCCAGGACAATTTCTTAGAGCTTCTAGAAATATCCATCAAAAGTAACGCCAAACTTTGAACACTGAATCAATTGGAAGTGTTAGATTATTGACCCAAATACTGTCTTAGTACAATCATTTGTCAAAACATACTACAGAGGTCATGAGGATATGATTGAAGATATTTCCAACACAATTGTTTTTGGTGAAAACAGTGAGAAATTGTAGACATTTCTAGGGAGGAATTTACATATCAAAAAGGACAATGAAAAACTGAAACAGACTAGAAACGAAAAGCTTCAAGGGTCTTCTCAGGATTTGAATGAAGAAGCTAGAAAAGGTATGAAAAAGGAAGGCAGAAGTAAGAGTGAAAGGTCAGGTGCAGCGGTTCACTCCTGTAATCCCAGCACTTAGGGATTACAGGGCCAGAGGCAGGGAGACTGCTTGAGACCAGGACTTCGAGACCAGCCTGAGCAACCAAGTGAGATTTTGTCTCAACAAAAAAAAATAAAAATAAAATAGCTGGGCATGGCGGCACACATGCCTGCAGGCCTAGCTACTCCAGTGGCTGAGGTTCCCACCTCGCTTGAGCCCAGGAGATCAAGGCTGCAGTGAGTCCCGTTCATGCCGCTGCACTCCAGCCTGGGTGACAAAGCAAGACTTTGTCTTCCAAAAAAGGGATGGGAGAGAAAGAAAGAGAGGAGTGAGGGTTTGGCTAAGGGCTAGATTGAGTCTTCCGGGTCTCCGGCAAGTGAAATCTATCACTATGTTTTGACTCCCCAGAGGAGAAGACAGTAGCTGTGCTCAGGTAAATTCCACCCCAGAAGAGCTTTTCCTGGGTACTCCCTTTGGTCTTACTTGCTCTTTTCAAATAAAAGTTACCACAATTATGTAACAAAGCCAAGGACGGAGTGTCGCTCCGCTGCACAGGCTGGACTGCAATGTTGCGATCTCGGCTCACGGCAACCTCTGCCTCCCAGGTTCAAATGGTTCTCCTGCCTCAGCCTCCCAAATAGCTGGGACTACAGGTATGTGCCACCATGCCCAGCTAATTTTTGTATTTTTAGTAGAGCTGGGGTTTTGCCGTGTTGGCCAGGCTGGTCTTGAAATCCTGACTTCAGATAATCCGCCTGACTTCAGATAATCCGCCTGCCTCAGCCTTCCAAAGTGCTTGGATTACAGGCATGTGCCAACACACCCAGCCTTAAATAAAACTATCCTTAAGAGTGAATAAAATCTTCAGAAACATAACCAAAGGTTGGGTGAAGAATGTAGTGGCATTAAATATTCTAAAACAAAGTGGAATAATGTGGCATTGTTTTTAAAATTCATGTGGCCGGGCGCGGTGGCTCAAGCCTGTAATCCCAGCACTTTGGGAGGCCGAGGCGGGTGGATCACCAGGTCAAGAGATCGAGACCATCCTGGTCAACATGGTGAAACCCCGTCTCTACTAAAAATACAAAAAATTAGTTGGGCATGGTGGTGCGTGCCTGTAATCCCA
>NW_016107398.1:5130084-5141087 GCF_001604975.1 Cebus imitator | reverse complement strand
AAAAAAAAAAAAAAAATTTCATGTAAATTAATACACATGATTTTATCAATGACATAAACTATTTTGGGGGTTTTGGTTTGGTTTTGTTGTTGAAAACAAGTTCTCATTCTGTCACCCAAGCTGGAGTGCATTGGTGCTATCATGGCTCACTGAAACCTCAATGTCCCCAGGCTCAAGCCATCCTCCCCAAGTATCTAAAACTATATGCACATAAAACCACACTTGGCTAATTTTTAAATTTTCTATAGAGGCAGGGTCTCACTATATTCCCCATGCTGGTCTCAAACTCCTAACCTGAGGCAATCCTCCTGCCTCAGCCTCCCAAAATGCTGGGATTACAGGTGTGAGCAATTGCAGCCGGCTGGTATAAACTATTTTGAAATGACTATGGCTTGCTTATGCAATATTCCTGTGATATCTATTAAAACCTCAAAACACTAGTGAGTTTCTCTTTCCTTATTTTATTTTTTTTTTTTGAGATGGAGTCTCGCTCTGTCACCCAGGCTGGAGCGCAGTGGCACTATCTTGGCTCACTGCAACCTCCACCTCACAGGTTCAAGCAATTCTCCTGCCTGCTGAGATTACAGGCACCCACCACCATGCCCAGATAATTCTTTTTATTTTTAGTAGAGACAGGGTTTCACTAGGTTGGCCAGGATGGTCTTGAACTCCTGACCTCATGATCCGCCCGCCTCAGCCTCCCAAAGTGCTGAGATTACAGGTGTGAGCCACCATATCCGGTCAAGTTTCCCTTTTTTAAAGAAATCTTGGCATTTACTCTGGTTACAATTAGAAACTTTTTATCTAAAAGATGAAATTTTAATGGATGATATCTCAAGGGGGTTATGAGTAATTTTTATTTTCTTTTTATCTGCATTTTTAAAATTTCAAATGACGGACACATATTTCTACTGAAATAGGAATAACAATTTTGCTTTTATTTTAATGAAATGACAGCAAAATGAGAATAAGCTATTAATTAGTTCAGGTTCAGTTCTTCATTCCCTATGCCATAGAACTTGTATACTATATCTTCATAATAAGGAGAAAAATACTCTCTTGACAGAAATGAAATATTTTTTAAATTCTCTGTGTCAGAAATTTCTAAAAAATACTCCCAGAAGTCTTTTTGGTAGCTCAATGGTTTTCTGTTTTCTCATCATTAGACAGTTTATTAACAAGCCCTGCCAGCATAACTGAAAGTCTAACTGAAAAACCACTTTGCCACTAGTGAGGAAGAGGCATCTGTCCTATCTTTAAAGGTTGACCAGAAGGTATATCATAGCAGGATGTAGCATTCACTTATTTCTTTAACAGAGAGGTTTTAAAGCCAGCATTTTCACTGGGGTGTCTCTCCTGTTCTTTTTTCCATTCTTCAGCTATACTATTATTGATAGTCCACTTAGGAATTTGGAAGGCTCTTCTCCTTTATCAGTTCAATTGTAGAGCTATTCCCAGCAATTGAGTCTGCTTACAAGCTCACAGCAGAAAGTTGGTGAAACACTGCAATAAATTTCTTCATCTTTTTCCCATTAACTTCTCTAGAAGCAACTGGTGCATATTCCCAGGTCAGGTGATTTGTAAAGTCCACTCTATTACCTCCTCCCAGGCACTTTATTCTTCTAATGACACCACATGAATGCCAGATCAATCCTATGATATGGTTTGGCTGTGTTCCCACCCAAATCTCATCTTGAATTTAACTCCCACAATTCCCACGTATCATGGGAGGAACCTGGTGGAAGGTGACTATGGGGGCGGGTCTTTGTGATAGTGAATGAGTTGTTCTTGTGATAGTGAATGAGTCTCATGAGATCTGATGGTTACTATAAGGGGGAGATTTTTACACAAGCTGTCTTTTTGCCTGCTGCCATCCATTTAAGTCATGACTTGCTCCTCCTTGCCTTCCACCATGATTGTGAGGCCTCCCCAGCCATGTGGAACTGTAAGTCCATTAAACCTCTTTTTCTTCCCAGTCTCAGGTATGTCTTTATCAGCAGTGTGAAAACAAACTAATACACCTATCTATACACCACACTTTTGGAAAACAAACATGTAGCAATTGTCAAATCATGATGCCACTGAGCTTACAATCTCACAACAAAGCAATGTTACCAACAAATACAACTGAGGTGAGAAACCACCCACTTAACCCACCATCAGAGCATCCGGAGGAAATGTAGCCACTTCCCTAAAAGAGCCTTCCACTGGCCTTGACCCAGTCCCAGATGCTCTGAACTTCAGCATCCACTGCTGCAGAATGGGAATAATACTTCTCTTATAAGGTGGTTGCTGGAATTCAAGGAAAACACTCATGAAACTAAGAACTACAACTAACATTTATTAAATACTTACTATAAGAAATGTACTATACAGTATATAAATAGTATTTATTGTAATCTGTGGAATACATTTATAGAGATTATCCCATTTCTTAATCAGCAGTAAAAATTAAAAGCCAGTCACAATACTAAAACTTAAGAGTGAGAAAACATAGCCAGGCACAGTGGCTCATGCCTGTAATCCCAGCAATTTGGGAGGCCAAAGCAGGAGGATCGCTTGAGCCCAGATGTTCTGGACCAGCCTAGGCAACATGGTGAAACCCCATCTCTACTAAAAATACAAAAATTGGCTAGGCATGATGGCATGGGCCTGTAGTCCCAGCTACTTGGGAGGCTGAGGCGGGAGGATCACTTGAACCCGGGAGGTGGAGGTTGCGATGAGCCAAGACTGTGCCATTGCACTCCAACCTGGTAATAGAGTGAGACTTTGTCTAAAAAAAAAAAAAAAACACTAAACTAAAAGTGACAAAAACAGGAACTGGGCATTGAATACAGGAGAAATAAAGGGACGTTCCCAGGACGATAGTGATGCAGCAGATTCAGACAGGAAAACGGAGGGCTCTGAGAGAGGTTTGGGGTGCCAGCTGTGGGAAGACGACCTGGGAAGGAGGGATGTACTACAGGCAGGAGTGAGCCCATGAAATTACAGTGTACAGACGGCTGTCTCGGTGAGGCTGAAGAACAATTATAGTTTGCATACCTTAGGAAATATACTAGGAGGGTTGGTGGCTGTGGTCAGAGGGATTTGAATGAGTGACTCTGAAGATAAAGCAGCTCATGATAAGACAAAGTTCCAATTTGGGATCTCAGAAACTTTTTTTTTAAATGTATTCCTCCATGCATTCCACAAACAATTTGTGGTTTGCAAAACATGTTTGCAGTTCTTCTGCATGAGAATGCCGAGAAATTTTGAAGAGGGAGCTCTCATCATTTGACTTCATTTTTCTCAGGAAAATAAGAGCTGAGGTCATGTCGTGGGAGCAGGAGCAAGGGAAACATGGTTAGTGTGGGGTTCTTGAGGAATAAATGGTGCTTGGAACAAACCACAGTTGAGAACACAAACCAACCAACCACAGAAACATACAAGGATTGTGAGGGCAGCTGAAGCCCGGGGAGGCCAGAACAGTACTGGCTAGGAATGATTCTAAACGGCATGCTGGGTCCAAGATTGGCCCACGAGGGCTCGACAAAAATGTTCTCACATCTGCCTGATGCTCATTTCTGTCGACTAAAAAATCCTGTAAAATTGCACGTATACACAAGGAGACACATTTGGGAATAATCAGGGTAGAACTGTTTGTAAGGAAAAAAGTGAAAACAATCTAATGCTATCAGCAGAGAAAAAGATAAACTGTGGTTGATTCATGTAAAAGTGAAGACTAGGCCGGGCGCAGTGGCTCATGCCTGTAAATCCCAGCACTCTGGGAGGCTGAGGCAGGCGGATCACGAGGTCAGGAGATGGAGACCATCCTGGCCAACATGGTAAGACCCTCGTCTCTACTAAAAATATAAAACAAAATTAGCTGGGTGTAGTGGGGCACACCTGTAATCCCAGCTACTCAGGAGGCTAAGACGGAATCACTAGAACCTGGCAGGTGGAGACTGCAGTGAGCCGAGATTGTGCCACCGTGCTCCAGCCTGGGCGACAAAGCAAGACTCCATCTCAAAAAAAAAAAAAAAAAGTGAAGACTATTCACAGCTAAAATGAATGAAAGACCAGTATCAGCATGGATAGATATAAGAACTACAAAGGTGGGGAAACAAGCCAGCACAAAGGACAGATATACTATGAAGTCATATGTCCTTTATGTAAATTTTATTTATTAATTTATTTATGATAGGGTCTCACTCTATCACCCAGGCTAGAGCACAGTGGCACAGGCTCGGCTCACTGCAACCTCCGCCTCCTGGGTTCAAGTGATTCCCCTGCCTCAGACTCCCAAGTCACTGGGATGACAGGTGTGCACCACCATGCCTGACTAAGTTTTGTATTCTTTTGTAGAGATAAGGTTTCACCATGTTGGCCAGGCTGGTCTAGAACTCCTGACCACAAGTGATCCGCCCACCTCAGCCTCCCAAAGTGCTGGAATTACAGGTGTGAGCCACTGCACCAGGCCATTTATGTACACTTTAAACACAGACATACACACATATACAGTAAAAGAGCAAAAACACGCCAGGGCATGATATCCCCTACTTCACGGAGTGGAGGGCAAAGGACCGGGAGGATGGGACTTCAGCTACATAGTTAACTTAGTTAACATCTAAGTATGGAGTCCATTATGAATGTTTAAAACAGTCATCATGAACACTTTAAATTTTAACAGAATTCTATCTAAGTTAGAAAAGTGGGAGGAAATGGCTGAAAGAGCACTAGACTTCAAGTCAGAAGAACTCGGCTGTAGTCCCAGCTTCTCCACTGACCACTCAGCCTTGGGCAATCATCAGCCTCTCCAAGGCCCTGTTTCTTCATCTGTGAAATGAGGGTAATGATTTTGTCTGGGCCAACGTTCAGACTTTCAGATTCCTGCCAAAGAATCTAACCCGAAGTTCTCCGCCGCACATTTACAAACACTGGATTACAAGAAACAATATTCACGGAGGAATGCCTGAGACCGAGTCCACCCATTCCTGGATGTTGTCTTTGGATCCTGTCCAGCTGTCAGGGAGCTGTGAACCTGCACTGCATTGTTCTACCCCTTCAGAGAACTGCTTTTAGTAAAATGTATTTTGGTGTGATCCTGCAAGGCTTAGTATGCAGGATATGATAGGAAACACTCAAGAGAAACCTACCATTGTACTCTTTCTACAGGAGTTCAGGAGTACACAGCCCAAAACCAGTGCTCCTTTTATGAGAGCATGCTGTGGAAAATTCTCTCAGGTCAGTACCATGAAAAACTGTGATCCTAGACATCTATTCTTTTAATTTAATGAACATGTTATTTTTATAAACAAGGTTTCCCTCCCTGTTTTGGCTGCTACAGCCCATCTCTAGCAGCTAGAAATGACTTATAGAAAATAAGTTGCTTTACCACCGTCTACATCCATCTACCCCTAGTTTTTCTTCACTCCAATGTTCTCATCTATTTTTTATTCCGCTGAATTTTATGTTTCTCTATAAAGTGCTTCAGACTGCTCCCTGGAATAAGAGAGGATACAAATAAATTAAGTCATAGACTTTCTGTAAGGACAAGATGATTATCTCATTTAGCATGTGGCATGTTAAAATTATAAAATGAGATCGTTTTCTTTTTTTTGGAGACAGGGTCTCGCTCTGTTGCCTGGGCTGGAATGTAGTGGCACAATCTTGGCTCACGGCAACCTCTGCCTCCTGGGCTCAAGCCACCCTCCCATCTCAGCCTCTTGAGTAGCTAGAACAACAGGCACACAACACCTGCCCAGCTAATTTCTAAATTTTTTTTGGTAGAGACGGGGTCTTGCCATGTTGCCCAGGCTGGTCTCAAATTCCTAGGCTCAAGTGACCCTCCCACCTTAGCCTCCAAAGTGTAAGGATTACAGTGTGAGCCACCGTTCCTAGGTCACAACTGTAAATTGTTATTCGTTGGTGAGAAAAAAAAAATTGGTAGTAGAAAATGGAAATGTATGTGCTTTCAATAAATGAGACTATTTTAATATTTCTCAATGCCATATCACATGAAGACAGCTAGATTCCAGTTGTAAGCTCTAGGAAGAGGCCTATTGTAGACAACATGCTAAAGCATCCCTACCAAAAACACAGGAATGATTTTGAGACCTGAGTAGGTTCCTATTCCTATTCCTGAGTATCATTTCTGCCAGAGTCTTCTTCATGTTCCATCACTCTTGAACTAAATGCATGTCACCAATAGCCCGAGTTCCATAGAGAGCCCGAATATAGTCTTACTTACAAGCAATAGATTAACAACTTTTCCAGGGTAGTAGGGAACAGAGAAGGGGAGAGTAAGAAGGTAATGATGGCCATAATGAATTATTATTCACAATAAAAATATATTCCTAATGACCCTTTACATCCAAGAATGTGTTTATAATGATTATACTCCTGGTGAATACACTTATTCTGCCTCCTCTCCATTCCCTCATTCTGCCCCTCAATCTCCTCTCCGGGAGAACAGCAGCCCAGGCTTTGCCGTGTGTTTTTCTCTCTCTCTGCCCCAGCACCCTCCCGTTCCAGCAATACAAACATAAGTTATTTTATAATGGCAGGATGCAGTGGTTCACACCTGTAATCCCAGCACTTTGGGAGGCCAAGGCAGGAGGATCGCCTGAGGCCAGGAGTTCCAGACCAGACTAAGCAACATAGCAAGACCCCATTTCTAGAAAAAAATATATTTTTAATTAGCAGGGCATGGTGGTGCATGCCTATAGTCCTAGCTACCCAAGATGCTGAGGCAGGAGGACAGTTTGAGCCCAGGAGTTTAATTAAGGCTGCAGTGAGCTATGATCCTATTATCACATAAACTGAACTTCAGCCTGGGCATAGGAAAAATGCCCTGTCTCAAAAAAAAAAAAAAAAAAAAAAAAAAAAAAAAAAAAAAAAAAAAAAAAAAAAAAAAAAAAAAAAAAAATTCCATAAAATGCCCAGCACATTAAAATGAAAAAGGCCATCTTAAACATCACACACAACTTCAAAAAGCTGTTAAACCATCTTATCTTACACAAACTGTTTAAACTTTTAAAATAGAATTAAAAAGAAACAAATAATTAGGTCAGCCTTTCATTGGGTAACTTGGCTCTAGGTGAACTGGCCTTTTTCCCCAAAGAAGTAACTGAGTAACTAACAGATCACTCATCTCTGCTCCCCACTCCAGGAGCAAACTCAGCCCTGCATCCCAGCCAAGCTGGCTGGAGCCATGACTCCCATTGCCTAGCTCTTGTCAGACCTTTCCTGGAATTCTAAGGTGGAGTATACTACAGAAATAGACATCCTTGCATCACTTAGAGCTGCAGGTCCTGAATGTTTAGCTAGGCCAGCAAACATGGAGAAGCCCATTCCTTAGACTCTCCATACTGTGCCTGCCCTGGCCCTGTGAAACAGATTCGTCTGATTCCAGACTCTAGCTTTGTAAAAACGGGCTGTCTTGCTTGCTGTTTTATCTTTATTGCGTAGCATAGTGCATGCCAAATAACTACATAATACGTTTGAGGAAAGATTAAAAGAAAGAATAAATGAATAACTGCAGCAATGCTGCTGAAGAAAGTTTCTTTTTAAGACAGCAACTTGATCTGTCCCCCAGGCTGGAGCACAGTAGTGCAATCTTAGCTCACTGCAGCCCCAGCCTCCCAGGCTCAAGCGCGATCCCACCTCAGCATCCCGAGTAGCCAGGACTACAGACACGTGCCACCGTGGCCAGCTAATTTTTATAGTGACAAAACAATAGGTCTCACAATGTTGCCCAGGCTGGTCTCGAGCTCCTGGCCTAAAGTGATTCGACTGCTCCGGTTTCCCAAAGGGCTACAATTAAAAGTGGGAGCCACCGCACTCGGCCAAGGACACCATTTCTACAATCTTCAGCTTCTCCTTGTAGAAAGCCCCTCCATTAAATTTTTTTCTTTTTCTTTTTTAAAGAATTTAGTGCTAGAAAATACCTCATTTCCTTTGAGAAATGAAGAATGTTTGTTGTTGGTTTCTTTTCTAAAAATAAGTACCGTATAATTAATGTTTCTTTTTCACTTCAGCCACCCGGAAACAGGGCTAACTTTGAGGTCTAACTCTAGTAACTGTGTAGACCCTCATTCTGTTTGCTTTCCTCTGGCCTTTGGGTTATGTTTTGTTTTCACTTTTCACTGATATATAATACCTGATCTTATACATATTTGTTGTGGTCATCCTTTGTGTATAAAATAGAGAATGAATAAATTTAAAAGCTAAATAAATAAAACAGCCAGGCATGGTGGCCCTCACCTATGGGCCCAGCTACTTGGGAGCTGAGGCAGGAGGACTGCTTGAGCCCTGGGGTTCAAGGCCAGCTTGTGCAACATAGTGAGACCACGTCTCTAAAAAAAAAAAAAAAAAAAGACAAACAGAAAACCAACACTCAGAAAGCATTCTTTACCAATAATTTATTTTTTACACACACGCAAATAAAAATAGAAATAATACTAAAAATCATTTTTAACCTCAAATCTTTGTGAGTCACAGAATACAAAAAAAAAAAAAAGTTACAATTCCTTCCTTGGATATCTTCACTTGAATTGCTTCTCCTTCTTCCATTTTTGACAATTTTTTTTCTCCCCAAATGATCAGAATTCTTAGCCATGGGAAACTGAATTGACCTCAAATATCTTCCTGGATGTATTTTAAGGTAAAATGAAAATTTCTGCTTGTAATGATTTTTTTTTCAAAACTTGGGTTTTCAAGGTTTTCAAGAACTTGAAACTACTCTGGGAAAAACTACTTTCGGGGGGAAGAAAGAGGTTGGGGGAAATGGAGGAACTCTATGAAATTTACAAAGTTGAACTAATCTTTCTGAGCTGTGGTCAAAATGGTTGCAAGTACAACTGGCAAAATTCTGAGAAGAAAAGAAACGCTTGGGGAAAGTCACGCAGAATCTCACTACGATTCTAATAGTATGTTTGTCAGGCGTTTGAGGACTATAACTGCACATGCATTTTTACACGTTTCTGTTGTGCAGCATTTTCCCACTGATGAAGGATTGTTATTTTAAAATACCAAACACTAGTCTCCCTAAGATATTTAAAAGAAATATCTCTAAATTTGAAATGTTTGGCAGCAAACGCTTATGAGAGCCAAAAATATGTTAGCTGTTAAAATCAGAAGTTTGTTTCTAAAACAAACTATTTCTTGAGAAAAATGTTTGCCAATTTTAGTGGCGGCTGCAGAGATGCTTTCACATGCAGAAATTAATCTATTATTACAAATGGGCAAAGGTGGAGTGATTTGCTTTTTCCTTTTGGCCCACACTGCTATAACCGGCCAAAATTACACGTGCTTTTATCAACAGAGGCACCAGCTGCTGGTTGGCCAGGACCCATTCTTTCTCTTTAACTGTGTTCCCTTACAGAGGAAATTAGCAAAAGCAATTTTTTTTAGATAAGGGTCTGTTTTGTCTTGTAATGTCCAAATCCCACTACAGCCCCAAATCATATATGTATATATGATTGTAAAGGAGGCCAGAATATCACCCCAAAATATTCCTCTTTGGCATAAAGATTATTGTGAGCTGAAGCCAACTGAGAACAACATGACAAGCTGTAAAAACAGAGCTTGTTTCTCTTTGTAAAGGAAATTTACATTTATAAAGGAAATTTCCATTTGTAAAGGTGTCCCCCCTCTCCTGTGCCAGGAAGAGGAGGATGTCTCTTAACAATTCCCATCAATGAAGAAGGCACTTTAATCTCCAAGACAAACCTAACTAACAACCCCTGTATGCCACACATTTCCTAGTCACCTTCCCGTAACTGAGTCCCCTTCTCCTACAGCTAGCCTCTTCTCTACACTTTGTCATCCTTTGGATGGCAAATGAGCCGTCAAGTTCTGACCGCCTCCTTGTGCCAGATTTCTTTGTGAACTTTCAAGCCTACGTAAGTAATTAAAACTGCTTTTTCTCTTGTTAATCTTTTTTGACAGTTTAATTGGCAGGGCCTCCAGCCACTGAACCTAGGAGGGTAGAGGAAAGAAGTTTTTCCTCCCCTACAATTGCCGAGCTTCTTGCTAATTTAGAGGCTTTCTATCCCAATTTTATTCTAATACTAGGGCGTAAGATCAACATTATAAAAACATAAACCAAATTCCTGAAGAGCTGAGAGTTCCAGAGGTGACAGTAATCATTCATTCATTCATTCATTTAACAAATACCAATGGAGTGCTTACGACTTGCCAGACACTATATCAGGCATTGGGAAACAACGATGAATAAGTGAGAAATGCTTTCTAGAGACAGGAACAGAGAGTCAGGAGCATGAACAGCATAACTAATTGCCTGGAGAAGTCCAAAAAAGCAAAGCTTGTCATAAGAGGCATAAAAGGAAAAAGAGCAATTTCTGTCTTCCTACCCTCAAGATTTCCCCATTAAGGCAGACAGGACCTAGCAAATGTAGTTGGGGGATGGGTACGCTGCCAGAACAAGTGAGCCTACTCAAATTAGAAATCATTAACAAGCACAAAAATAAGACCATTCCTCTAATCCACTGTAAGGGCTCAGAAAACTATACTCGCAAGTGAAGGGCTCAGAAGCAAAGTTTCTCTCTGACCACCTGCCCTCTCCTGTCTCTCTCCCCTCATTCTCACCAGAGGCAAGCCACGGAAACTGAAATCCCTCTTCTCCAAGGTGGGGTCATAGAAATCAGAACCCCATTTCCCCAAAGCCAGTCATAAAACCTAAAAACATTACAACAAACTTCCCCCTGCTTTTCTGTGTAAGAACTGGCTATAAAGAAATTCTCTGGGCCAGGCACCGTGGCTCCCACTTGCAATCTCAGCACTTTGGGAGGCCAAGGCGGTGGATCATGAGGTCAGGAGACAGAGACCATCCTGGCCTACATGGTGAAAGCCCGTCTCTACTAAAAATACAAAAATTAGCTGAGCGTGGTGGTGCACACCTGTAGGCCCAGCTACTCAGGAGGCTCAGGCAGGAGAATTGCTTGAACCCAGGAAGCAGAGATTGCAGTCAGCGGAGATTGCAGAGAACAGAGATCGCGCCA
>NW_016107398.1:5125875-5129997 GCF_001604975.1 Cebus imitator | reverse complement strand
AAAAAAAAAAAAAAAGGAAAAGAAAAAGAAATTATCTGGCATACCTTGTTTGACTGTGAGTCATAAGACCCCTAATGGCCAGGCACGGTAGCTCATGCCTGTAATCCCAGCACTTTGAGAGGCTGAGGTGGGTGGATCACCTGAGCTCAGGAGTTTGACAGACCAGCCTGGCCAACATGGTAAAACCCTGTCTCTACTAAACACACAAAAATTAGCCAGGCGTCCCAGCTACTGGGGATGCTAAGGTGGGAGGATCACCAGAGCACAGGAGGTCGAGGTTGCAGTGAGACAAGATCACACCACTGGACTCCATCTAGCCTGAGTGACAGAGTGACACCCCATCTCAAAAAAAAAAAGACCAGGCGCAGTGGCTCACGCCTGTAATCCCAGCACTCTGGGAGGCTGAGGCAGGCGGATCACGAGGTCAAAAGATGGAGACGATCCTACCCAACATGATGTAATCCAGTCTCCACTAAAAATATAAAAATTAGCTGGGTGTGGTGGCACACACCTGTATTCCTAGCTACTCAGGAGGTGAGGCAAGAAAATCACTTGAACCCAGGAGGCGAAAGTTGCAGTGAGCCAAGATGCACTCCAGCCTGGTAACAGAGCAAAACTCTGTCAAAAAAAAAAAAAAAAAAAAAAAACACCTCAACCACTCCAGAAAGGGGTCCTACCCCATACTGGATGGAAGGACTGCTATACAGTGAGGCCAAGAAAAATTTGAATAAATTTACCCCTCAGTCTGTTACTACTAGATCATATCCTTTTTGTCCGTAATTATATTTATACATGGTTGTCCATGCATTGAACCACAGCATAAAAATGGATACTTCACCCTGAGTCTTTGGGCCTTCATTGTGAAGGCACTCATGTCATGTAAAACTATGACTAAATACTTCAGTACGGACCAGGCACAGTAGCTCACATTTGTAAGCCACTGAGGGAGGCCAAGGTGGGAGTTTCAGACCAGCCCAGGCAACACAGGGAGGCCCTGTCTCTACAAAAAATAGAATTAAACAGCCTGGTGTCGTGGCCTGCATCTGTGGTCCCAGCTGCTCAAGAGGCTGAAATGAGAGGACCCCATGAGCACAGGAGTTTGAGGCTAAAGTGAGCTACGATTGTGCAACTGCACTCCAGCCTGGATAACAGAATGAGACCCTGACTCCAAAACATAAATATATTTAAAATAAAAATAATACTTTAATAGGAGAATTATTAATTGTACTTTAATAATAATACTTGGTATGCTTTTCTCTGGTTAACCTGACTTTTGTTATAGGCAGAAGTGTCAGCCATGACCCTTATGATGGGTGAGGAAAAATATCACTCCTTTCCTCCCTACACCACCACCACAACAGAGCCAGTGGTTAAGAAATACATCCACCTGGGCCGGGCGCGGTGGCTCACGCCTGTAATCCCAGCACTTTGGGAGGCCGAGGTGGGTGGATCACGAGGTCAAGAGATCGAGACCATCCTGGTCAACATGGTGAAACCCCGTCTCTACTAAAACTACAAAACATCAGCTGGGTATGGTGGCACGTGCCTGTAATCCCAGCTACTCAGGAGGCTGAGGCAGGAGAATTGCCTGAACCCAGGAGGCGGAGGAGGTTGCGGTGAGCCGAGATCGTGCCATTGCACTCCAGCCTGGGTAACAACAGCGAAACTCCGTCTCAAAAAAAAAAAAAAGAAATACAACCACCTATTATTAGAGGATATTTTTAAATCCTATAAATTATATATACTGTAAGGATAGAAAGTCAAACTGTCATTCAGTTTATTTTCTACAAAATGGAATATACATTGTATTAATTTTAACAGGATTTTCATACTATAAAATAGGAGCTTATTAAAATAATTTTTAAATGTTCCAGAAAACTAAAAAAATAAACTATACTCCTGGCTTCACCATCCAAATGCCACCATTTCTAATATTTTGGTCAATTTTTAGATAATTTTTATCTTTTTAAAAATCTTTATCACAGATCTTTTACTTTGTTTTTAGAGTTGTAATTACACCACAATTTTTTTGGCTCTGCTACATATGAAGTATCAGTATTTCCATGTTGTTAATTTCTACAAACACAATTTTAATGCCTGCATTACATCTTGATGGTTCATAAAAATTTCAATTGGAAAAGAACAGCAAGGATTAGTCTCCTAAAATATCTCAGGAAGACAAAGAGGAAAAAATGTTCTGTTACGATTTAGCTTTCATTCATTTATTACTTGTCAATAATTTACCCAATTTGTATGTTCCAGGCACTACAGTGGGTAGTCAGCAAGATGGGATACAGACTACCTCACCTTACTTGATTCAGGGCCATTGTCACCACTGTGCTTCAGCTCTCTCTATGCTGTGCAAATTAAATAAAATAATTAGGTGAGTGATACTATGAGGCTAATTTCCAGTAGGCAGGAATGGTGAATGAGCAGCAGTAACAAGGACCCAAACTCATCCAGGCTAGAATATAACCAAGCCTGGCCTCAAGATCCCAGCTCACAGCAGGAGAAGCAAGGACCAGCACACACAGCTGCTGGCTGGCCAGTGAAGGACGGTGTCTGCCATGCAGGCCTGGGATACCCAAAGCCACACCAAGAGCAGTCTAGGAAGCTGAACAGTCTTATGAGGAGGCAATACCATGTCATGACTTGCTCCTGGACTGGTGGTTTAGCAGGCCTGAGTTTTGTCCCAAGCTTGTAGAGAATGGATTGAACATATTTGGTCCCTAGTTTTCTCATCCATAACATAAGGATGGAGCTAGACACTACGAATCCTTCCAGATAAGTAAGTGCGATTTTATGACACTATAAAAAGCAGGACTCAGCCAGGTGCAGTGGCTCACGCCTGTAATCCCAGCACTTTGGGAGGCCAAGGCAGGGGGATCACTTGAAGTCAGGAGTTCAAGACAAGCCTGGCCAACATGGTAAAACTCTGTCGCTATTAAAAATACAAAAATTGGCTGGGCGCGGTGGCTCACGCCTGTAATCTGAACACTTTGGGAGGCTGAGGCGGGTCGATCACGAGGTCAAGAGATCGAGACCATCCTGGCCAACATGGTGAAACCCCGTCTCTACTAAAAATACAAAAAATTAGCTGGACATGGTGGCACATGCCTGTAATCCCAGCTACTTGGGAGGCTGAGACAGGAGAATTGCTTGAACCCAGGAGGCCAACAGAGTGCCATTGCACTCCAGCCTGGGCAACAAGAGCGAAACTCCATCTTGAAAAAAAATATATATATATAAAAGTTAGCCAGGCTTGGTGGTGTACACTGTAGTCCCAGCTACTTGGGAGGCTGAGGCAGGAGAATCACTTGAACCCAAGGGGCAGAGGTTGCAGAGAGCCGAGATTGTACCACTGCACTCCAGCCTCAGTGACAGAGCAAAACTCCATCTCAAAAAAAAGGATCAATAATCTGTATCATTTTAAACACAAAATTAATAAGGCTACTACTCCAATAAGTACAAGATAAATTCTGTCAGTTGAGACATCTAATTACAAAATATAAAATTGATAAACATCCAGTAGATAAACCTTGCACCTAATAATTGACTTTACACCCACGAATCACACAATGTATTCTTCTTTTTTTTTTTTTTGAGATGGAGTCTTGCTCTGTCACCAGGCTGGAGTGCAGTAGTGAGATCTCAGCTCACTGCCACCTCCACCTCCTGGATTCAAGCAATTCCCCTGCCTTAGTCTCCCAAATAGGTGGGACTACTGGCACACACCACCGCGCCCAACTAATTTTTTGTATTTTAGTAGAGACAGGGTTTCACCATGTTGGCCAGGATGATCTCAATCTCCTGACCTCGTGATCTACCCACCTCAGCCTCCCAAAGTGTTGGGATTACAGGCGTCAACCACCGAGTCCCCCAGCCCAATGTATTCTTAATATTACATTGTTCTATCTACCTCTTAAAATCAAAGTCTATGATTAAAAAAGAAAAAAGGAAGAAAATTCCACATAATAAACAAGTGGACAACAAAGCATGCATTTCACCTTGTCTTATATAAATAATTATAATCAATTATTCTAATACAAAGTCATTACTGCCGGGCGCGGTGGCTCAAGACTGTAATCCCAGCACTTTGGGAGGCCAAGGCGGGTGGATCAC
>NW_016107398.1:5118257-5125655 GCF_001604975.1 Cebus imitator | reverse complement strand
AAAAAAAAAAGAAAAAAAGAAAAAGTCATTACTTATCTGAAGATCATAAAGCCAAAAGAAAAAATAAGGACCATTAGCTCTCGATTACCTAAGCACACATCTTCCTGTTGGTGCTTTAGTCAGGGTCCTCATTCCTGGGCCAAGGACAGAAAACAGGTGACAAGTTTGTGTGTCTGCCTATATGTATGTTTTTGTAGGTAGTGAGTCCACCCAACAGTGCATTTGGAATCCCATTTGAAAAACAAGCAGTAAGGATGTTAAAAACACTTTCATTCTGTGAAATGGCACCATTACCTGTGTTAGCACAACACAGGTGGTGTAGAGATCAATCACTTCACTATAAAGCAACAAGATCCCATTCTGGCAAAAGAGGGAGGGAGGGAGGCTGGGTTCAATTAAGAAAATCGGCATCTATTTAGCTCGCATATTTGCAGGAACATCTCCCTCGCTTCAATTAAGAATCCATTAGACCATTATCTCCCCACTGGCAAGGACTACTATCCTTCACCTCAATGACCCTGGTATATAACCAAAAATCTGGCACACAGCAAGTAGTCGATAAATGCAAGCTGAATACTGTTGGATGAGTATATAGCTAGCAGCGTAACTACCTCAACATCTCTCAGTTCAAAATATTCAAAATACAACAGGTTTACTCAGGAGGCTGAGGCAGGAGGACTGCTTAAGCCCCGGAGCTTGAGGCTGCGGTAAGCTATGATCACGCCACTGCAGTCCAGCCTGGGTGACAGAGCAAGACCCTGTCTCAAAAAAAAAAAAAAAAATTTAAATAGAACAGGTAACTTCAGCTCTGGCCATTTGGCAGTTACAGGGTCCAGAATTAATGTTTTTCTGTAAACAACTAGAAAATTACAGGAAACAATTATGTTGAGGCTGCAACAGGGAATGCAAGAGTGTCATCCTTCAGAGAAACGGACAAGGTGAGCCCCATGACTGTCTGTGCTCCCCACCTGGAAACAATTTCCACACCTAAGCACATTAGAGGGACACCAAATAGAGCCTGCCAACTTCACCGACAGGAAGTGAGAAAGGCCCAGATTGCCGGAGTAGAGAAGGAAACAGGAGTGGGCAGAGGAGAAGGCTGAATTGTAAAGAGGGCTCAGTAACGGCCTCTACCAACTACAAGGTGAGCTCTGGAGGTGGCGTGGCCCTCAGAGTGGTCCTAAGTTGCACCTCGATGGTCCAGCCTTCCTACTCCCACCTCACTTGTCCTTGGATGTGGGACCCTCCATCTCTATCCTTTGAGTAAGGTGGTTCACTGCAGCTGAGGCAGTGGCTAAAGGGGTCACTCCTAAGAGGCTGGCCAAGTCTTTCTCTGAAGGGGTATCTGGACAGTGCATCACAGTGCCCACCATATTAAGCTCAGAAAACCATCGCTCTGGCTACTTCTCTGCTTAAAATAGTTCAAAGGCTCCCTATCGACTGCACTTAAGATTCTTCAAGATCTGGGGCCTTCCTACTTCATCACTGTCTTTTCACACTCTCACCTAGGCCCTAAGGCTACAAACATGGCCAAAGCCTCGAAGCTCTCTTTAAGGCCCCGGGTTCTCTCTCACCTTCCCGTCTTTGCTCCTATCCCGTCCAGGTGAACAACTCCATCTGACCCAGACAGAGCGAGGCGATCTGCCTTGGTGCCCACTATTCTCCCCATGCCACAATCTCAGCGTATCTACCACACTTGTCTCAGACACACCTCCATGCCTGAGGCCTCACTGCACCCTGAGCTCCTTACGGTACCACTTTCTTCTTTGTATCCAGTTCCGAATACCAAGTCTGATGCAAAGTAGGTACCAAGCAGACATGCGAGGAGTTACTAGAGAGATGGACAGAATCATTGAACACTCTCAGCGAGTACCTCCTATCTTTACCCTTTTCTTAGTTTTTCTGTCTTGGGAAGAAAAGCCTTTCCTATGGGCCCCAGGTCATGTCACATGCTCCCTGTGCCCCCGGAAGGCTTTGTAGCAGCACCATCCTGCTTGCTAAGCCTAGAAACTCCACCTTCTCCACTGTGGTCTACGACAGAGCCTGCTTACCATTTCACTAACCCTCGATACTCTGTTTTTAGTTTGTTTGAGATGGTCCAGGAGGGGAAAGAAGCTTAGGGTGCCCCTCTGGTCCTGACATCCTGGCTGTGGCTCCTCTCTAAGCCTCGCTCTGAGTGGCTTTCCTTCATCTCCTGGGCGGCACCAAGGGCCCGCCTCTCAGCTCTCCCTGGGTCACCCATCACTACCCAATGACTCCACACATAAAAAAATCTCTTTCTGAGGGCACAGCGTATTTTTTCATTTCAAAAAGAGTTCATACTTCCCCAATTCCCCTCACACCCAAGCCAAAAACAAAAGTTCACCAGCTTCTGTATTATAAGCAATATAACCAGGTCTACATTTACATTTTAGTTCAGAAAACTTCAAGCTTGTGTCTGGAACAATCATTCCCAAATTCAAATTCAAAACACCGCTGTAGGAAATTTATCATCCAATATAATTTTTTTTTGTATTTTCAGCCTTGATTTATAGGCATTTCCTCACATCAAGCGTACAATAAAGGCCCCGCGCAGTGGCAAACACCTGTAATCTCAGCACTTTGGTAGGCCAAGGCAGAAGGACTGCTTGAGCCCAGGAGTTCCAGACAAGTCTGGACAACACAGCAAAACCCCATCTCTACAAAAAAATACCAAAAAAAAGTTAGCCAGGCGTGGAGCTGTACATAGTCACAGCTTCCTGGGAGGTCAAGGTAGGAGGATCATCTGAGCCTGGTGATTGAGATTACAATGAGCCATGATTGCACCACTGCACTCCAGCCTGGGTAACAGAGCGAGACCCTGACTTTAATAAATGAATAAATAGGCTGGGCACAGTGTCTCACACCTTTAATCTCAGCACTTTGGGAGGCCAAGGCGGGTGGATCACTTGAGGTCAGGAGTTCAAGACTAGCCTGGCCAACATGGCAAAACCCCATCTCTACTAAAAATACAAAAATTAGCCAGGCATGGAGGTGTGCACCTGTAGTCCCAGCTACTCAGGAGGCTGAGGCAGCAGAACTGCTTGAACCCAGGAGGCATAGGTTGCAGTAAGCCAAGATGGCACCACTGCACTCCAGCATGGGCGACAGCGAGACTCCATCTCCAAAAAACAAAGAAATAAAATGTAAAAGAATAAAGAATTTAAGCATATTTGCCAATAAATACCAACTAATTCATTTAAAAAAAGAGTGCTTACTATGCACTAAGCGTTTATATATATTATGTCATTTAATCCTCATAAAACTTCTCTGACATGGATACTAACCATACCTCCAATTTATGGATGAAACCAAGGCTCATGAAAGCAAAGTGCTTTATCCTAAGTGGCTCAGCCACTGTGTCTCTGAGCTGCTTCCTGAGTCCACAGTCTCAACTTCTATTTCATATAATACCAAAATGAGATGATCAGGATAAGTAACCTTTCCACAAATAATTGTATCTTTTTTTTTCTTTTGAGATAGGGTCCCACTCTGTCACACAGGCTGGAGTGCAGTGGCACCATCATAGTTCATTGCAGCCTTGATATCCCAGACTCAAGCAATCCTCTCACCTCAGCCTCCCACGTAGCTGAGGCCAAAGGCATGTGACACCACACCCAGCTAATTTTTTTTTTTTTTTTACTTTGTGTAGAGATGAGGTCTCCTTATGTTACTCAGGCAGGTCTCCAACTCCTGGACTGAAGCAATCATTTCACCTTGGCCTCTCAAAGTGCTGAAATTACTGGTGTGAGCCACCACTCACCCAGCCTACACATGTTACTCATCCACTAACATTACTATTTGTTTTTAATCAAGAGTGATAGAAATTCCTGCTAAATACAATATATAGAATATGTTTTAAGTTCTCTTTGGTGACTTAACACCATTATTAATATCAATTACTATACCCATAACTAATTACAACTATAAATGCAATTTTAGCTGCTCACTAATTCATCCTAATGATGACATTGTTCAAGCTGACATTTGTCAGGATGCAAGGAGCTGACTGCTTCTCATCCGCTCTTCCATGTACTCACGCAATAACCACAAGCAGGAGGCTGAGCTTCCGCCTTTTCTGCTATTACACAAGGACCTACAGCTCCACCTGCATCACAGAGCTTTTGAGAAGGTTCAAATAGTTCACACAAAGCATGACCAATAATCTGTAAACTACAGCAGGGTTGTAGCCTTGTTATCTTTCCTCAGTGAAATGCTTGGATTTTAAACTCTTCCTCTCAAACATTATTCTAAAGAGGAAAAAAATTCCCATAAGGCTAACAGTCTCCATAATTCAATCGTCTATCTGGCTGGTCAATCAGAAATATGTTATACTTTCCAATAACTAACATCAGTAATAGTACCCTTGTTCTAATGGTTTCTGCAAGGCTGTAGTACTAAGGCCATGCAAAGCTGGTGTTTCTTCGAGTGGTGTTGAATAAGCAACATCTTATCCACTGGACATCTGCGTGACATGAAGCAACATGTTGCCCGTTGTGGCAGATGAATTCACTAAGAGAGAAATTAATTTGAATGATTTCCAATTCTTTAGAAATATATATAATTATCCACAAATACATATTTACGTAAGTATATATATATAAATTTTTATATATACATAAATTAATCTGTATTATCTCTCTAACTCAAAAGATCAGATTGTTTTGTTTTGTTTATTTATTGTAGAGACAAGGTCTCACTATGTTGCCTAGGCTGAAGAGACCCATCTTCAAACAATCCTCCCGAAGTGCTGGGATTACAGCCATGAGCCACTATGCCTGGCCTAAATTTTTATTCTATAGCAATATCCCAAGAAGTAACTGAAGACAAACAATTATCCTGGTAATAGCTTCATATTCAAAGGCATAGAAGTTTTCTTTGGGGCCGGGCACAGTGGTTCACACCTATAATCCCAACACTTTGGGACGCCAAGGCAGGCAGATTGCTTCAGCCCAGGAGTCCAGGACCAGCCTAGCCAAGCTGGAGAAAGCCTGTCGCTCCAAAAAAAAAAAAAAAATTGCCAGGTGCAGTGGCTCACACCTGTAATCCCAACACCTTTGGGAGGCCAAGGCAGGCAGATCACAAGGTCAGGAGTTCAAGACCAGCCTGGCCAATATGGTGAAACCCCATCTCTACTAAAAATACAAATAAAATTAGCCAGGTGTGGTGGCACATGTCTATAATCCCAGCTGCTCAGGAGGCTGAGGCAGGAGAATTGCTTGAACCCGAGAGGCAGAGGTTGAAGTGAGCCGAGATTGTACCACTGCAGTCCACCCTGGGCAACAGAACGAGACTCCATCTCAAAAAAAAAATTTTTTTTTTTTACATTAGCCAGTCATAGTGGCACACACCTGTAGCCCCAGCTATTTGAGAGGCTAACGCTGGAGGACTGCTTGAGACCAGGAAGCCAAGGCTGCAGTGAGCCATGATCGCACCTCTGTACTCCAGCCTGGGCAACAGAGGGAGACCCTGCCTAAAAAAGGAAAAAAAAAAAATTAAGGTCTACAGAAAATATTAAATAAGAAAATACTATGATAAACAGAATCCAAAGTTGATATTCAATAGGAATGTAACCATATAAATATACACCCATATAAACAAGCATTAAAAGGTAAAGTATAAAAATAGTTGTGCTAGGTGATATAACATAGAATTCTTTTGTTTTTAAACATAGAATTATTATTCAAAGTGTTTTAGCATTATTGCTACTTCATCTTCTAAATGAAAAATATGTAACCCACACACAGTTTTTAAACCACTTCAGCCAGGCCCAGTGGCTCACGCCTGCAGTCCCAGCACTTTGGGAGGCTGAGGCGAGTGGATTATTTGAGGTCAGGAGCTCAAGACCATCCTGGCCAAGAAGGTGAAGCCCTCTCTACTAAAAATACAAACATTAGCTGGGCAGTTGTGGCGCACATCTGCAATCCCAGCTATTCAGAAGGCTGAGGCAGGAGGCTCACCTGAGCCTGGGAGGCAGAGGTGAGGTGAGACGAGATCATGCCACCCGTACTCCAGTCTGGGAGACAGAGTGAAACCCTGTCTCAAATAAATAAATAAATAAAACCACTTGACGTCAACCTTTGTCACATCCCTTTCATCAAGTGAAATTAAATACGAAAATGAATAAAATTAAATTTAGAAAGTTCTCATCCATAAAATGAAACATAACCAGAGAAGAAAATATTTTCTTAACTTGTGGTTAATAAAAAGAATAAACCTAAATCAATTCCTTTAGAGATTTAACTTCTATGCCACTGTGATATCCTTTGCTGGTTGGTGCTAGAAATTCAAGTATCCCCCCAATGACCTTGGCTCAATTCTTGAATTCTCTGGTGTTGCTTTTTCAGACTAACTGAAGAATTTAATCTTACGGTATTTGTAAAATATGCTATCTGTGGATACCAAAGGGAAAAGACAAAAATACTTTTGTCCTCTGTTATTTATTTATCTAGGTAGATTCATTTTTCCTCCTTTGTCTCAGGCTGGGGCAAGGGAACTTTTGGAAGCCCCTTTGTTTCTTAGTAAAGTTACATATTACCACTCTCCCTTTCCTATCTGCGCACAATTAATAGTCTCTTAGATTGCTTTCCCACCTACCTTCCCAGCTTCCTTTATAGGATACACCAGCCGCCTGCGCCTTTTCCTGGAAGAAATGAACAGCTACAGACTATTTGAAGTGACTGTGAGAATTCAGGGGATGGAGACTTTGTGGGCTCCAACCACTTCTCCCAAGGACTCATGGCCTGGATCTCTGCCTGTCTCCTTGATCTACCCACAGTTCAGGTTCACTGGGGCTGATTCTAGTGAAGAATGCAGAGGTTAATATTCAGAGGGTTTTCCTGCCTTGGTAGAGGAGTCATTCTCTACAAGAAAAAGATTTTTAAATCAACCTTCTGATAAAACTTGCACAAAAGGAGACTTTTCAATGTCTTTTGTTATTGAGACAAATTAGCCCTAACTCAAGGTTGGGGTGGATCATGGAATGGTTTTCAGTTTCCCCCTTGGCTCATGAGGCAGTCTGTGTTCCTTTAAACTCCTTAGCACATACCTACACACCCAACTGAACTTTTTTTGGTAGGGGTCTTGCTATGTTGCCCAGGCTGGTCTTAAACTCCTGGCCTCAGCCAGGTGCAGTGGCTCAGGCCTGTAATCCCAGCACTTTGGGAGGCCAAGGCGGCTGGATCAGAAGGTCAGGAGATGGAGACCATCCTGGCCAACATGGTGAAACCCCATCTCTATTAAAATACAAAAATTAGCCAGGTACAGTGACACATGCCTGTAGTCCCAGCTACTCGGGAGGCTGAGGCAGGAGAATAGCTTGAACCCAGGAGGCAAAGGTTGCAGTGAGCTGAGATTGCACCGCTGCACTCCAGCCTGGTG
>NW_016107398.1:5116899-5118177 GCF_001604975.1 Cebus imitator | reverse complement strand
AAAAAAAAAAAAACAACTTCTGGCCTCAAGCAAGACTCCCACCTCAGCCTCCCAAAGCACTGAGATTACAGGCATGAGCCACCACACTCATCCAAACTATATAATTTAATGGTTTCAGTCAGGTATTTAAGAATTATGCCTAGATTGTTTTTTCCTTTTTGATCACTGCTTTAAAAAAGGGCTTCAGAGACTGGGCGCAGTGGGAGGCCGAGGCACGTGGATCACTAGGGGTCAGGAGTTCGAGACTAGCCTGGCTAACATGGTGAAACCCCATCTCTACTAAAAATACAAAAATTAGCTGAGCATGGTGGTGGGCACCTGTAATCCCAGCTACTCAGGGGGCTGGGGCAGGAGAATCACTTGAACCCAGGAGTTGGCGGTTATAGTGAGCCTAGGTCACACCATTGCACTCCAACCTGGGTGACAAGAGCAAACCTCCATCTCAAAAAAAAAGGGAGGGGACCTTCAGGCTGGGCGTCACTCCTGTAATCCCAACACTTCAGAAAGCCAAGGCTGGTGGATCCCCTAGGTCAGGAAAGTTCGAGACCAGCCTAGCAAACATGGTAAAACGCTGTCTCTACTAAAAATACAAAAATTACCCAGGCCTGGTGGTAGAGGCCTATAATCCCAGCTACTCAGGAGGCTGAGACAGGAGAACTGCTTGAACCTGGGAGGTGAAAGCTGCAGTAAGCCGAGATGGCACCAACCACTGCATTCCAGCCTGGGCAACAGAGTGAGACCCTGTCTCAAAAATAAAGAAAAAATAAATAAAAGAAGGCTTCAGAAGGAGAAATGAAACAACCAGAATCCGAGGAAAATGCCTGTCAGCAAATGACTGTCTTGATTCTTGTATGGCCCCAAATATGAGATACTAACCGACTTCTCTAAACAATCAACCAGTCCTCCCCAGCTCCCCACAAAGGTGTTCACTGCCTCCACAGGCAAGCCTCTTACCAGGGCTACAGACTTTATCGGATTACGTGGGTGTACCAAGTGCAGGCCAGGGATATCTAGACATGCCAGTCCCACAGAGTGGAGATCACGCTCATGTTCCCACAGGTGCCATTTCTTATTCACCCACCCACTCACCATACAAAGAACACCATGTTGGGGGGTGGGGGAGAGAGGAAAAAAAAAAAGAACACCATGTTTTGCCGGGCATGATGGCTCAAGCCTGTATTCCTAGCACTTTGAGAGGCCGAGACAGGTGGATCACTTGAGGCCAGGAGTTCGAGGCCAGCCTTGGTAACACAGTAGGACTTCATCTCTACCAAAAAA
>NW_016107398.1:5113532-5116469 GCF_001604975.1 Cebus imitator | reverse complement strand
AAAAAAAAAAAAAAAGGTGCAACTAATGTAAATGGCCCTCACTGTAAAATATAGAATGACACACCTCACAGACAGTCATAAAGTAGAACTGTCAGGGAAACATAGGGAAAAAAAGGGAACAGACACAGAGAATAAGAAAGCAAAGAATATGCACATAGGGAACACATATACTCATGAAAGATAAGCCTCTTTGGTCTCCAACTCCATTGTTAAATATCAAGCTCCACTCGCTGACTTTCAACATTCCTACGAGAAGCCCAGAAAATCAGAATGGTGTCACTTTCCAACAGTGTAGATCTTCAGAAGCATTCCATAATTCTATTACAATATTAAAATGTGGAGATGGTTCTCATTTCCCCTCCAGAAATGGTTTTCTTAATCGCTACAAAGGCAAAATATGAGAATGTCAGTAACCAAATCAACCACCTCTCAGCAGGAAAAATGGAACTGTTCAGCAATCTCCTGTTTGTACAAATCGTTCCCGAAAATGCTCCTGCCAAACTTTTGACCTGTTCCTTCTAAACTTGGAAGTGAGTGGTAACAAACTTAGAAAGTAAAGTTTCAGCTATGAATCATAGTTCCTATTTTGACCAAAGTTCTAGGTTATAGGCCTCTCACTTTTTTATCCAAGTTCTATGGGCCTGCTGTTTTTCTTTTTGTTATTTTTTTTTTAATATCAAAGCAGTCATGGGGCACCTTTTTTTCTCTCCCTGAAGGCTTCCCATAATCTATTTATAGGGCTGGAAGTTTTCCAAACCCAAACATAATTTATTAGGGAAAGCGGCTGTGCCATTTTTGATGACTGACAATTTTGGTCTTGTTTTTCTCTTATCCCAAGGGAAAATCAATTGCCCAGCAAATTAACGTATCCCTCATCCTTTCATCCTTAGAGACTAACAATCAAAACTGACTTAGGTCTCAATTGGTCTATTTCTGGCTCTGAGTGGATGTTAATCCTCAATAACAGGTCTGTTGGACTAAGCAACAACCTGGGCATCCAGGGACAGTGGTTTCTGATCTGTTTTATTTGTTGCCTGACTCACTGGGAAGCTTTGAACAACTCACCGTATTATCTCAGTTTATTTGTTATGATTAGCAATGCAGTTAAATGGAACATATTTGATTGGCTTTTTTTTTTTTGAAAAAACATAATGGTATCCACTACTGCAATTAAATAAGATTTTATTTATTTTGTTTTGTTTTTTGAGATAGGGTCTTGCCTGTCACCCAGGCTGGAGTTTAATAGCATGATCATAACTTACTACAGCCTTGAACACCTGGTTCCAGTGAACCTCCCACCTCAGCCTCCCAAGTAGCTGGAATTACAGGCGTGTGCCACCACACCCCACTATTTTTTATTTTTTGTATAGATAGGGTCTCACTATGTCGCCCAGGCTGGTCTCAAACTCCTTGCCTCCAGCAATCCTCCCATCTCAGCCTCCCAAAGTGCTAGGATTACAAGTGCGAGCCACCACACCCAGCTGATTCAGTAAGTTTTAAACAACTACCTCAATCCATAGCCACCAAATTCATACCTGTACCTTCATAAGGCAGGTCCATCCTAGTTTAAACTGGAATCACTGGGGTGATCCTGGTCCACAGACCTCCCTAGAGTACAGTAAAGTCAATCAGAGGGATCTTCTAAGATGCACCCTGTGCAACATGCACTTTGGCCAGTCTCCCTTCTGTCCTGGGTTTTCTGGCATCAAGTCCCTGGTCTGGGAGCCTTGAGACCCTGCAGAGGGCAAGAGAGGGCTCTTCCGCCTGGGCAGCAAAGCCTCCCCTTGGCCTATACACTGTTAGTCCCTCAAATATACCTCTTAAGAGTCATGCCAAAAGATAGAAAAAAACATTTACTATAAATATCGGCATTTCAGAAGTTTTGTTATTGTTTAATAGGTGAGGGTATTTCTCCCCATGACTGGCCGAAGTTGATGAGTTTCTTAATTCATTTTTTTTTTCTATTCTGTTGGTCTCCATCAAAATATTTCTATATCACCAATCCCATTGATCAGTGTCCCATAAAGGTCTGTGATTCCATAGACGCAGGCAACAGCACGGGCATGCTAGTCCAGGAATACCACTGTACCTCCTCCACCCCAAGCTCAACTTCCCAGGAGAAGGAGGAAGTGATGGTGTTGGAAGGGAGCCCTAAAATGTTGTCATTGTTATTGTGAATCTTTAAATAGAACTTAGTATCTGTAAAGGGTTTTGAGAATCATCTTTACTCACAACTGTTCATAAAGATGCTATGAGAAGGAAGGCCGTTCTGTTAGCTCTGGTCTTTGATTTTTATCTGTATCACATGCTGCATTATTACAAGAAACCGGGGCTCACAAAGTCAAAATTATCCTGCTAAAATAAAATCAGCATTCCTTAAAAAGCAAAGACTTGAAAGCTTTGCACAGTGGCACTCACCTGTAGTCCTAGCTACTTAGGAGGCTGAGGCATGAGGATCACTTGAGCCCACGAGTTTAAAGCTTAGTGCACCATGATGTGAGTAGCCACTGAACTCCAGCCTGGACAACATAGCAACACTCCATTTCAAAAAAAAAAAAAACTGGGAATTTGAAATTTTTTTTAATCCATGTGATCATGAAGAAGATAAAATTAACTGAGATGACACCATCTCTGAGAACTCTGTCTCCTAGTGATAACACCACACCCTTTGTACCAACAACAAAATGCCTTTAAATACTTTTCACCTTTGATATTTTTTATTTTCCACATCATTAAATCAGGTTATATGGCAAGAAATGCAAGGTAAAGGAGAATTTCAGAGTAATTACAGTAATATTAATTTTGACTAAGCAAACATAAAAAGTTACTTAATGAAGCTTGTTTCCCAAATTTTTATATATTGCTAAATCTTTTCGCAAGATTTTTGTTTTCCCTTTGAGATTACCCACTTGTAAAGCCCAATCATTTTTGTTTCTT
>NW_016107398.1:5107691-5113262 GCF_001604975.1 Cebus imitator | reverse complement strand
GGGGGGGGGGGCCACTGCGTTCAGTAGGATTTAGTCTAATAACAAGGAAATCAGATGCAATGCTCCAGGTAAAGGCACCCTCCAGTACCAAACGTATTTTTAAATGCTTATGTCTTTTTGTGCAACTACAAGAAGGTTTTAAAAAACTACAATGAACAAAATGTTAAATACTCTGGTAGCCGGCTATCTCATAGATATGTAATGCAAGCAATCTGTAAGGAAGAGAGATACGGGAAGGGAGAGAAGGAAGCACACAGCCAGGACAGCAGGATAAAGGGGAAGATGACATTCTCCAAGCTAACAAATGGTTTAACACTCCTAATCCTGGTGCTTAAGATCCTTGAAAACAATAACCTTTCAGAAAGAAAATACAAGCAGCCAACAAGAGAAGAAGAAGCTCCCATGTACCCAGTCAAGTCACCGTTCCCTGGAGGAAAAAGGGAGGGAGAACTAAGCCATGACCAACCCAAATAGTGTAAATAAATCAAACTGTGGAAAGAACCTATGAGCAACAGCTGCCGGCCTCCCATTCACTTTCTACTTCCTTTGCATGCTGAGACCAATTCACGGTTCAATGAGGATGCAATGGTGCCAACCATTAACCTGCTTTTAAAAAATGAGAATCTTATGATTTCTTACAAAGGTAAGTACTCACACTTTAGAGGACTGTAGGGTCAACACCTTTACCTGCATGACTATGTAAATATAGGGAAATTAATCTTTACCAAAAAAATGTAAGTCAGTCAGGCACGGTGGCTCACACCTGTAATCCCAGCACTTTGGGAGGTCAAGACAGGTGGATCATAAGGTCAGGACTTAGAGACCAGCCTGATCAATATGGTGAAAAAGCATCTCTACTAAAAATACAAAAATAATACAGACATGGTGGCGCGCGCCTATAGTCTCAGCAACCTGGGAGGCTGAGGCAGGAGCACTGCTTGAACCTGGGAGGTGGAGGTTGCAGTGAGCTGAGATCACACCACTACACTCCAGCCTGGGCAACAGAACAAGACTCCATCTCAAAAAAAAAAAAAAAAAAAAGTTAGTCATATTCATTCTCAATAAATATGTTTATATCTACAGTCCGCGGCATATTAACACTCAGACAATTCTACTTGTGGACTTCATATCAGTCTGATTAAAGTATACCCATTTTCAAATGTGAGTAGCTATATGTAGCTCCAGTAGTATTGGAAAGGCAAAGCTGTCATTATGTAGTTTATGTGCATGTTAAAGAGTAACAGTTTCCAGAAAACAATAAAAACAATATATTTACAAATCAAAAAGAAAAAGACAAACAACCCAACAGGAAAATAAACAAAAGACATGAACAGCTGAGTCCTAGAAGAAGACATAAAAAACTAAGTATCAAAAAATAAGTGAATGGATAAACTGTGACATACTCATACTATGGAATGTTAAAACAATGAAAATCAATGAACCAGAGTTACATATATACCAAGATGGATGAATCTCACAGTTGAGAAGAAAGAAAGCAACTTCCAGAAGAATGTACAACCTACAGTAAAACTGTAATATTATATATACTTTTCTTTCTTTTTTTTTTTTTTTTTTTTTTTTNTTTTTTGAGGCAGAGTCTCACTCTGTTGCCCAGGCTGGAGTACAATGCTGTAATCAGGTCACTGCAACCTCTGCCTCCCGGGTTCAAGGCATTCTCCTGCCTCAGCTTCCCAAGTAATTGGGATTACAGGTGCCTGCCACCACATCCAGCTAATTTTTGTATTTTTAGTAGAGATGAGGTTTCATCACATTGGCCGGGCTGGTCTCAAACTCCTGACCTCAGGTGATCTACTCACCTCAGCCTCCCAAAGTGCTGGGATTACAGGAGTGAGCCACCTTGCCCAGCCAATTAGACACAATCTTAAAATATTTCCTAGGGATCCATGATGGAACTACTAGGCCAGTACAACTTGGCACAGCTGGGCCCACACACTACCAACTGTCAAATACTTTGAAGACATTCATATGCAACAAAATTGTGAAGAAACACATAAGCATGGTAAACACCAAATTCAGTATAGCAGCTTCCTCTGTCAAGGAGGAAGAGGTAACAACCAAATTAGCAAAATTTTATTTCTGAACTAGGATGCTAAAGCAGGTATATACTTACTGTATAATTATTTATACCTTTTCATAGGTCTTAAATATTATGTAATTTTTAAACTATATCTATATATAGATATAATTTAAGTTGGCCAGGTGCAGTGGCTCACACCTGTAATCCCAACACTTTGGGAGGCTGAGACAGGTGGATGACTTGAGCTCAGGAGTTTGAGACCAGCCTGGACAACATGGGAAAACCCCATCTCCTACAAAAAGCAAAAAAATTAACTGGGATTCTCACAGTAAGACCCTGTCTCTGAAAGATTTTTTAAAATGACATATCTTAACCACTGTAGATAATGGTTTTCATACTAGAATGTTAAGGAAATACTTGTTCTAGTGAAATTTTTTTCGAAAAATTCAAATCTCTCCAAAATTAGTGTTCCTTTCTGTCTTTCTTGGGGTTGTGTTTCTCTTTAACTCTGCCTCCAAGAACCATCCATTTCTGTGCAACCGCATTGATAAATGGGGAGTTCTTACTAAATATTTCATAGCTGGTCTTACCTAACCATCAAATCTTAGCATTCTGACTGGTTAAAAACAACAAAGTACAATTAAAAATTAAAATTTTAATTTTAAAAAGGAAAATGAAAGTAGATGAGAAAAAACAGCTGGAAAGTTAACTGTAGTGTGATGTAAAAGCTGTGTGTTCTGGCATGCCAAGCAGCAATGCAGCTCTTTAACAGATATTCTTATGTTGAAAAGCATTTGAATCAAACAACTATAAAAACAGAGGGTGTCTCTGAGCTGGGCACGGTGACACACACCTGTAATCCCAGCACTTATGAGAGGCCAAAGCACATGGATCACTTGAGAGCAGGAGTTCAATACCAACCTGGCCAACATGGTAAAACCCTGTCTCTAAAAAAAAAAAAAAGAAAATTCAAAATTAGCCAGGTGAGGTGACGGGCGCCTATAGTCCAAGCTACTCAGGAGGCTGAGGCAGGAGAATCACTTGAACCCAGGAGGTGGAGGTTGCAGTGAGGCGAGATTGTGCCACTGCATTCCAGCCTGCCAGCCTGAGAGACAGAGTGAGACTCTATCTCGAAAGAAAGAAGAAGAAAGACAGAAAGACGAAAGAAAGAGAGAAAGAGAAAAAGAGAGAAAGAGAGAGAGAGAGAGAGAGAGGGAGAGAGAGAGAGGGAGGGAGGGAGGGAAAGAAAAGAAAAGAAAAAAAGAAAGAAAAGAAAAGAAGACAGAAAGAAAAGAAAAGAAGACAGAAAGAAAAGAAAAGAAAAGAAAAGAAAAGAAAAGAAAAGAAGAGAGTATGTCTGAAAAACAGATTTGATTTGATTTTTGAAAAAGCTGAATCTCAAACTGTGAAATCTATTAAATCCTCCCTTTGCCCCTGCTTTCCTTGTGACTTGCTAGAGAGCTTGCAAACTTGTTTCCATTCCATTTCTAAGCAAGGTAGAACTTTCTCATCTGAAGAGAAACAATCATAATTAGTTGTTTCTGAGTTTTCCCTAAAGATACATATTTGCAAATTCTGTGAACACAACTTTAAGATCTGATATGAGGTCATATCATCTCAAGGAAAGAACAGAATGCACTTCTTCTGTGTACACTAAATAATTGTCGTTGTTGCTTACAACATGCACAATGACTCCAACAGAAATTTACTGGCCAGGCGCAGTGGCTCATGCCTATAAACTGACCACTTTGGGAGGCTGAGAGGCAGGCAGGTCACAAGGTCAGGAGTTTGAAACCAGCCTGACTAACATGGTGAAACCCCATCTCTACTAAAAACACAAAAATTAGCTTGGCATGCTGGCACACACCTGTAATCTCAGCTCCTCAGGAGGCTGAGACAGGAGAATCGCCTGAACCCAGTAGGCAGAAGTTGCAGTGAGCCAAGATCGCGCCACTGCACTCCAGCCTGGGCAGAGCAAGACTCCTTCTCAAAAAAAAAGAAAGAAAGAAATTTACCTGGACTTTTAAAAAAAAGGGAGGATCCAAGATGGCTGAATAGGAACAGCCCTGGAGTGCAGTTCCCAGCGAAAACACAGAGGGTGAGTGATCACATTTCCAAACCAATTTTTACTGCCCACAGACCAGGAGATTCCCAGGTGGAAAAGCGCCACAAGTCTCCAGCATAGCTGTTTCAACCGGGGCAGTGGGTCTCCACACAAAAACTCACACAAATCCAGGTGCCATTTCAACTGGCGACTGGAACACCTGGGAGACAGAGTCACCCGTTCAACTAAAGAAAAGGGTTGAAACAGGGAGCCAGGTGATCTGGCTCAGCAGGTCCCACCCCCACAAAGACTAGCAATCTGAAACGTTCTGGATTGAGAGTTTCACAGCAAATGCACCTGGACCCCGGATGGTCCAGCTCTGTGGGGGAAAGGGCATCCTCCATTACCAAGGCAGTCCACCACTACCTATGCAGCCCACCATTACCAAGGCAGTCCGCCATTATCGAGGCAGTCCATCATTACCGAGGCAGTTCTAACTATACCCCTATAAACAAAACTGCAAAAAAGGTTACACAGCAGCTGAGCAGAGCACACGGCAGCTCAGCAATGCCTCTGCTGGCAGACTGTGACTAGGCACCTCCTTACTGGGCAGGGCATCTCTGAAAAAAGGCAGCAGAATGACAGGAACTTTTAAATAAAGCCCTAACTTCCTGGGACAGAGCACCTGGGAAAAAAAGGCAGTTATGAGTTCCACTGCAGCAGACTTAAACATACCTGCCCAGCAGCTCTGAACAGCTCACAGCTCAGCACTTGAGCTCCTATAAGGGACAGATTCTCTCCTCAAGCAGCTCCCCGAACCCCATATACCCAAAGAGACAACTCATAAAGGAGAGCTCAGGCTGATATCTGGCAGGTATCCTTCTGGGACAAAGATTAACAGAAGAAGAAACTGGCAGCAACCCTTACTGTTCTGCAGCCGCCGCAGGCAATCCCCAGGCAAGCAGGGCCTGAAGTGGACCTCCAGCAGTCCTACAGCAGAGGGGCCTGACTGTTAGAAGGAAAACTAATAAACAGAAAGAAATAACTTAATCATCAACAAAAAGGACGTCCACTCAGAGACTCCATCTGAAAGCCACCAACCACAAAGACCACAAAATCCACAAAGATGGGAAAAAATCAGCACAAAAAGGATGAAAATACCCAAAACCAGAACACTCTCCTCCTCCAGGGTGAGGATCACAACTCCTCACCAGGAAGGGAACAAGGCTGGATGGAGAATGAGTCTGATTAATTGACAGAAACAGGCTTCTGAAGGTGGGTAATAATAAACTTCTCTGAGCTAAAAGATCATGTTCTAACCCAATGCAAAGAAACTAAGAACCTTGAAAAAAGGTTTGATGAAATGCTAACGAGAATAAACAGCTTAGAGAGGAATATAAATGAATTGATGGAGCTGAAAAACACAACACGAGAGCTTCACAAAGCATACACAAGTTTCAACAGCCAAATCGACCAAGCAGAAGAAAGT
>NW_016107398.1:5100856-5107581 GCF_001604975.1 Cebus imitator | reverse complement strand
AAGAAAGTATATCAGAGATTGAAGATCAACTCAATGAAATAAAATGAGAAGGCAAGATTAGAGAAAAAAAGAGTAAACAGAAATGATCAAAGCCTCCAAGAAACATGGGATTATGTGAAAAGACCTAATCTACATTTGATAGGTGTACCTGAATGTGATGGACAGAATGAATCCAAGCTGGAAAACACTCTTCAGGATATTATCCAGGAGAACTTCCCCAACCTAGCAAGGCAGGCCAACATTCAATCCCAGAAAATACAGAGACCACCACCCCAAGGCACATAATCATCATATTCACCAGGGTTGAAATGAAGGAAAAAATGTTAAGGGCAGCCAGAGAGAGAGGTCGAGTTACCCACAAAGGGAAGCCCATCAGACTCACAGAGGATCTCTCAGCAGAAACCCTACAAGCCAGAAGAGAGTGGGGGCCAATATTCAATATCCTTAAAGAAAAGAACTTTCAATCTAAATCTAGCATTTCATATCCAGCCAAACTAAGCTTCATAAGCAAAGGAGAAATAAAATCCTTTATGAACACGCAATTGCTCAGAGATTTCATCTCCACCAGGTCTGCTTTACAAAAGCTCCTGAAAGAAGGACTAAACATAGAAAGGAACAACCAGTACCAGCCACTCCAAAAACATACCAAAGGGTAAAAAGCAGCAAAACAATGAAGAAACTGCGTCAACGAATAGGCAAAACAACCAGCTAGCATCAAAATGGCAGGATCAAATTCACACATAACATTATTAACCTTAAATGTAAATGGGCTAAATGCCCCAATCAAAAGACATAGACTGGTAAATTGGATAAAAAGTCAAAACTCATTGGTGTGCCGTATCCAGGAAACCCAACTCACATGCAAGGATACACATAGGCTCAAAATAAAGGGATAGAGGAAGATCTACCAAGCAAATGGAGAGCAAAAAAAACCAGGAGTTGCAATCCTAGTCTCTGATAAAATAGACTTTAAACCAACAAAGATCAAAAGAGACAAAGAAGGGCATTACACAATGGTAAAGGGATCAATGCAACAAGAAGCGCCAATGATCCTAAATATATACGCAACCAATACAGGAGCACTTAGATATATAAAGCAAGCTCTTAATGACCTACAAAGAGACTTAGACTCTGACACAATAACGGTGGGAGACTTTACACTGTCAATATTAGACAGATCAATGAGACAGAAAATTAACAAGGATATCCAGGACTTGAACTCAGACCTGGACCAAGCAAACCTAATAGACATTTACAGAACTCTCCACCTCAAATCCACAGAATATACATTCTTCTCAGCACCACATCACACCTACTCTAAAATTGACCACATAATTGGGAGTAAATCACTCCTCAGCAATGCAAAAGAACAGAAATCATAACAAACAGTCTTTCAGACCACAGTGCAATCAAGTTAGAACTCAGAATTCAGAAACTAACTCAGAACCACACAACGTCGTGGAAACTGAACAACTGGCTCTTGAATGTTGACTGGATAAACAATGAAATGAAGGCAGAAAGAAAGATGTTCTTCAAAACCAACGAGAATGAAGACACAATGTACTAGAATCTCTGGGACACATTTAAAGCACTGTCTAGAGGAAAATTTATAGCAATAAATGCCCACATGAGAAGCAAGGAAAGATCTAATATCGACACCCTATTGTCAAAATTGAAAGAGCTAGAGGAGCAAGATCAAAAAAACTAAAAAGCTAGCAGAAGACAAGAAATAACTAAGATCAGAGCAGAAATGAAGGAGATAAGAGACACAAAAAACCCTTCAAAATATCAATACATCCAAGAGCTGGTTTTTTGAAATGATCAACAAAATAGACCACTAGCCAGATTAATCAAAAAGAAAAGAGAGAAGAATCAAATAGATGCAATAAAAAACGATAAAGGGGCCGGGCGTGGTGGCTCACGCCTGTAATCCCAGCACTTTGGGAGGCTGAGGCGGGTGGATGACGAGGTCAAGAGATCGAGACCATCCTGGTCAACATGGTGAAACCCCGTCTCTACTAAAACTACAAAAAATTAGCTGGGCGTGGTGGTGCGTGCCTGTAATCCCAGCTACTCAGGAGGCTGAGGCAGGAGAATTGCCTGAACCCAGGAGGCGGAGGTTGCGGTGAGCCGAGATTGCGCCATTGCACTCCAGCCTGGGTAACAAGAGTGAAACTCCATCTCAAAAAAAAAAACGATAAAGGGGATATCACCACAGATTCCACAGAAATGCAGACTACCATCAGAGATTACTACCAACAACACTATGCACATAAACCAGTAAACCTGGAAGAAATGGATAAATTCCTGGACACTTACACCCTCCCAAGCCTAAACCAGGAAGAAGTCAAAACCCTGAATAGACCAATAACAAGGGCTGAAGTTGAAGCAGCAATTAATAGCTTACCAACCAAAAACAGCCCAGGTCCAGATGGGTTCACAGCTGAATTCTACCAGACGTACAAAGAGGAGCTGGTACCATTCCTTCTGAAACTATTCCAAACAATTCAAAAAGAGGGAATCCGTTCCAAATCATTTTATGAGACCAACATCATCCTGATACCAAAACCCGGCAGAGACTCAACAAGAAAAGAAAACTTCAGGCCAATATCCATGATGAACACAGATGCAAAAATATTCAATCAAAGACTGGCAAACCAATTGCAACAGCACATCAAAAAGCTTATCCATCACGATCAAGTAGGCTTCATCCAGGGTATGCAAGGCTGGTTCAACATGCACAAGTATATAAACATAATTCACCACATAAAAAGAACCAAAGACAAAAACCACATGATTATCTCCATAGATGCACAGAAGGCCTTTAACAAAATTCAACAGCCTTTATGCTAAAAACTCTCAATAAACTAGGTATTGACGGAACATATCTCAAAATAATAAATGTTCATTGCAGCACTGTTTACAATACCAAAGACTTGGAACCAACCCAAATGCCCATCGATGATAGACTGGACAGAGAGAATGTGGCACATATACACCATGGAATACTATGCAGCCGTAAAAAACGATGAATTCATGTCCTTTGTAGAGACATGGATGAACCTGGAAACCATCATTCTCAGCAAACTGACACAAGAACAGAGAATCAAGCACCACATGTTCTCACTCACAGGCGAGTGTTGAACAATGAGAACACATGGACACAGGGAGGGGAGCATCACACACTGGGGTCTGTGGGGGGTGGGGAGTTGGGGAGGGATAATATGGGGAGAAATGCCAGATATAGGTGATGGGGAGGTACATACCACATTGCCAAGTATGTACCTATGCAACAATCCTGCATGTTCTTTACATGTACCCCTGAACCTAAAATGCAATATATGTATATATGAAAGCAACCAGTTCCATGTTCAAAAAAAAATGAACACCAGCCTGGGCGACCAAGCAAAACCCTGTCTTTAAAAAACAAAAAAAGCCTGTTTCTGTCTACTTCTGAAATTCCTTCTTCTTTAGTGTATCTTCTAGCTCACTAAAACAGTTATATTTATGGATCTTCCCATGCAGCTAACACTTCCTACAATAAAAATATTCTTTCTAACCCTTTATCTCCAATGACTTGGATTACAAAATTCTTCAATTTTCTTTTCATGGAATTTCAGACTACAGTTTTGACATTTCTAAGAAATATTTGTTTCCTTCTCTCAAATCCTTCCCTGTGGAAATATCCCTGATCTGTCCTCAGCCCCCAAAATATATATAATATGTTCTCAACCAACACCACCATTTAAGCAGTCTCTTCCCTATTGGTGAACAATTAGAACACTCCTTTTAAAATGTCTTATGCATTCCACAACATTTTCCTGAGTAGAAACAAAACTCAAAACACCAAAGGAACTTGAGAGGTCAGACTACTAAAACTAAAGAAAATCTCTCTTATTCTTTGGGTGAACTCTTTCAACTTAAAAAGCTGACCAACTAAGAGAGGTACTAAGATTTGCCTCTGTTTTAAAATGCTTCTTTTGGCCAGGCATAGTTGCTTACACCTGTAATACCACCACTCTAGAAGGCTAAGGTGGTAAAATCTCTTGAGCCTGGGAGTTCAAGACCAGCCTCAGCAACATAGCTAGACCCTATCTCTATTCTTTCTTAATTTTTTAAAAAATAAATAAATGTTTAAAAAGCTTATCTCAGTATTTCCGTATTCCTTTTGACAACCTATAGTGCAAAAAATGGGGAGTATCAGTGACACCTACTTTGTTATAGCTTAAAAGTGAGAACAGATAAATTATCTCACATACGTGATCAAAATTGTAGGTTCTCTATTTGATAATAATGATAAAACAGTAATAAGAATCACTGGCTGGGCATGGCAGCTCATGTTGTAATCCCAGCACTTGGAGGCCAAGGCAAGAAGATTACTAGAGCCCAGGAATTCAAGACCAACGTGAGCAACACAGTGAAATCCCATCTCTACAAAAAAACTTAAAAATTAGCCAGGTGTGGTGGCACACACCTATAGTCCTAGCTTCTCAGGAGGCTGAGGTGGGAGGATTGCTTGAGCCCAGAAAAGATGGAGATTGTGTTAGGGCCGGGCGCGGTGGCTCACGCCTGTAATCCCAGTACTTTGGGAGGCCGAGGCGGGTGGATCACGAGGTCAAGAGATCAAGACCATCCTGGTCAACATGGTGAAACCCCGTCTCTACTAAAAATACAAAACATTAGCTGGGCATGGTGGTGCGTGCCTGTAATCCCAGCTACTCAGGATGCTGAGGCAGGAGAATTGCCTGAACCCAGGACACGGAGGTTGCGGTGAGCCGAGATCGCGCCATTGCACTCCAGCCTGGGTAACAAGAGTGAAACTCCGTCTCAAAAGAAAAAAAAAAAAAAGATGGAGATTGTGCCACCACACTCTAGCCTGGGCAAAAGAGTAAGACCCTCTCAAGAAAAAAAAAATTGTTAATATTTTTAAGTACTCAGTTGTTGCTTACTTTGATCATTTACTTTGATCCTCACAAGCCTATAACATAGACATCATCCACCTGATTTAAGAAAACAGAGAGGTTAACTTGTCCAAATCACATAGCAAGTTACTGGCAAGACTTGCTTGAACACAGTCTGTTGAGCTCCAAAACCCGTGGTCTTAAAAAGTACCACGAGAGACCACTTAATGGACAAGACATATCCAGCCTACTCATTTACCCCATGATTATGCTCAGAAATTTAGCACAGCACATTTATATGAGCATTTAACATATCAACTAGTTTACAGATTAATAGTTACCAAACTAAAATTGACCTATGTTAATTTCTACTCTCAGCTCTTCTGTACTCTTCCTCCTAGAGGGAAAGGAGGGAAGGAGGGAGGGAGAGAAGGAAGAAAAGAAAAGAATAGAAAAGAAAAGAGGCCAGGCAAGGTGGCTTATGCCTATAATCCCAGCACTTTGGGAGGTTGAGGCAGGAGGATCACTTGAGTCTGGGAGTTCAAAACCCTTCTGGCAAATATAGCAAGACTCCATCTCTTGGGGAAAAAAAAAAAAAAACCTGCTTTAATTAGCTGGACATGGTGGCATGAACCTGTCTTGGGGGGCTGAGGTGGGACGATTGCTCGAGCCCAGGAGTTTGAGGCTGCAGTGAGCTATGATCATGCCACTGCACTCTAGCATGGACTACAGAGTACGACTCTGTCTAAAAAATAAAAAGAATGAAAGAGAAGTTTTTTCACCCACTGTTGCAGTTAACTGGCAAACCTATGTAATAAATTAACTAACAGAACCAGTTTAGCAACAAATGAGATGCACAAGGTCTTTAAATTCTAACCTTAGCCATGTTGCTGATTTGAAGCGATTTAACAGCATTTAAAGTAAGTTAAATTTTATATTTATGGAGTTTTCAAAACCACAGTCAAAAATAAGAACCCAAGCCTGAGCAACATGGCAAAACCCATCTGTACACAAAACACAAAAATCAGCCAGGCATGGTGATGCTCACCTGTAGTCCCAGCTGCTAAGGAAGCTGATACGAGAGGATTGCTTCGGCTCAGGAGGCAGAAGCTGCAGTGAGCAGAAATCATGCCACCGCACCCCAGCCTGGACAACAGAGACCCTGCCCTTAAACCAAAAAAAAAGAACCCATATTTATGAAATTTCAGTAATAAACCCTGATATCAAATACCTAGTTGAAAAAGAAAAAGGTCAAAGTCTAGCTGCTTTGCCTAATTATTGCCAAGGTTCCAAGTGTCACAAATATTTAAATGAGATAAACATACAATTGTCCACAGCAATTATCTCTAGGAAGAGAGGCTGCAAGAAAGGAAAATGAAAATATTATGGAGAAGGGCTTTTGCCCATGTGTGCATGTAAATGTTCATGCCTGAGAGAGAGTGTGTGTGTGTGTGTGTGTGTGTGTGTGTACTGGGGTTTTTGTAATAACAAAAATTCCTTAAAAGGCAAAGTCTGATCAGACTTAATTTTTATCTGCATCGATGAACCTGACATAAGGATTACTCATTTCACTATCTAATACAGGGGACACCATTAAGGAAAAGAGCAACATTCTCTCTGTCCCTTTGGCCTCTCCAATTGAACTAAAACAAGACTTAATAGGTTAAGTTTTTACCCACTCCAAAACAACTATTTCCATTTCATCAGAAGCAAGAGAGAGAAATCTTAAAGGACATTAACCTTAAAGCAGCTCAAAAGGGAAAGAAATATTAGAACTTGAGAAATAAAATGGAGAATTAAACTCTCTTAACATTCTTCGGGTAA
>NW_016107398.1:5095996-5099871 GCF_001604975.1 Cebus imitator | reverse complement strand
GGCAGGAGAATTGCCTGAACCCAGGAGGCGGAGGTTGCGGTGAGCCGAGATCGCGCCATTGCACTCCAGCCTGGGCAACAAGAGTGAAACTCCATCAGAAAGAAAGAGAGAAAGACGAGAGAGGGAGAGGGAGATTGGGGGAGAGAGGGGGGGGGGGAAAGACAGGAAAGAGAGAAAAGAGAGAAAGAAAAAAAAAGAAAAGAAAGAGAAAGAAAGAAAAGAAATCATTTGCTACCAATAAATAATTTGCGAAGGTACTTAGCATAAAACCTGAGACACAGTAGGTACCCAATAAATGTTAGCTTCTTTCTTTCAGAACTAAATTTCCAACTACCAGATAGATCTCCTACTAATCTTTGAGCTCACAAGGCCTATTAGCCCACCTCACTGCTGGACTACCCAACTTAGCCCAGACCTTGTCCTCCTGTATTCTCTCTCTCTCAAGTAATGGCATGAAGACTCTCTTTGGCACCTGGTTTCAAATTATCTGTCTTCTATCTCCTTTTAATCCCCTCAGACTCTGTTCTCCAAATGTCTTCATCACTCACCTGAATTTCTGAAATATCCTTGTAATTCGACTCCCTGCTTCTCCAGTACATCCTTCAAAACATTATGATGAGACAGAGCTCACACCAAGCACCTGTTTTGGTTCCCACTGACCATGAGAATATAGTCTGAACACTTGCATGTGAAAAACCCTCCAAAATCTAACCACAAATCATCTCGCCAGCCTTCCCTCTTACCACACCCTGCCATGACCCCTGTGCTTGTGTTTCGCCTGCAATCTACTCTCCCCCATTCTCCACCCATGAAAGCCCTACTCATTATTCTAGGCCCAGCTACACACACTCAGCTCAAGTGGCAAATGTTTTACAAAATTAGCTCTAACTTCCCCAAAGTTGGCATTAATCACTTGCTTTATCCACCCACAGCACCTCACTTGTACCTCAGTTGGCACTTCTTCCATTCTAGATAATACCCAGTGACTTGTTTTCAAGGCTATCTCTCCCAGTTCCTGAAGAATTAGGACTCACATCTGATCCACTTCTGATTGTCCCCTAAACACCTGTTACCTAGCCCCTTCTGTACTGCACCCCTGAAATGAATGTAATAACTAGCATTTGTTACCACGGGGTTCTATAGGTACCACGCTGTCCGTTACCTGCATTATCTCACTAATACTCATCAACGCTTACAAAGTATGTGGGATTTTAGTTTCACTTTTACAGATGAGGAAACTCTACTCAGAGAGGTTAAGTAATTTGCCCAAAATAACACCTCTAGTATATGGCAAAGTTAGAATTTGAACCAGGGGTCAGACTGATTTCAGAAGCCATGCTTTTAACCACTACACTATACCACGGACATTTTTAAAATTCACTTGTTCCTCTAGAATGTATGCACATGGGAGTATTACTCAAGATCAGCACCCCAGGAAATCGTATTTACTCCTATCAGCACAGGGAGGTCCTTTTGGTTCTGCTCTAGTCCAGGGGCATAAACAAGCAGACTCATGATAACCCCGATTCATCTATTTTTCTCCTTTCTTACCTCCACTCCCAGTCCCCACTACCTCTGAAAAACAAATCAGAAGAGAAATGTTTTGGAAGACAGAGATAGAAAAAGAATGCAATCTTTCATTCCTTGTGATACATATAATAGTAAGTATATAAAATTTAGCAGGCATATAGAACCTAAAAGAATCTGTTGGATCATTTCAAAACATGCTCACCCTGCTCAAACCTGAAATCAACAGCAGTTGCTAAGAAAACACATGACCAAATGCAAGACAACATGATGACTCACCCAAGGAACAAGCTTACCTTCCAGTTCTCAGAAGCCACCACCAACAGAGAGTCTTTGTAACCAAATCATCAATCTGTGGTTACAAACATTCAGGAGTTTCTTTTCATCCAGCTCAGAAGTGAATATAATCAGTTCTGGATTAAACACTTTTATAAAAGTAATTATTACCCAGCAGAGGGCAAGCTTTCTGCAGTGAAAAATGTACAAAGACTACAAAGGTAACATATTTTCTTTTAAACAAAGGTCTATTAACAGAGAGGAAAGATTCTTACTCAATGTCATCAAATGAGTGACTACAAAGGACATTCTAACAAGAGCATGCTTAGTAACCTATTTTCTTTGCCAACACAAGTGCAAATAATAAAACACATCTTGGCCGGGAGCAGTGGCTCATGCCTGTAATCCCAGTGCTTTGGGAGGCCAAGGTGGACGAATTACAAAGTCAGGAGTTCGAGACCAGCCTGGTAATGTGGTGAAACCCCATTTCTACTAAAAATACAAAAAAGTAGTCGAGTGTGGTGGTGCACGCCTGTAATCCCAGCTACTAGGGAGGCTGAAGCAGGAGAATTGCTTGAACCCAGGAGGCAGAGGTTGAACTGAGTCGAGGTCACATCATTGCACTCCAGCTTGGGCAACAAGAGCAAAACTCTGTCTCAAAAGAATAAATAAAAATAAATAAAACACATCTTTAACTCTTTAGTAAACAGAATTCATGATAATCATTTTTTCTTTCTGAATCACTATCTCAAATTTTTGAACTAAAAGCTCTAATATGCATTATTCTACCTACAATCCCATCGTACACTGGCTATAACCCACCATTATACTGTAGTAATAGCTTATATGCATTTCAGTTGTGGGATTTTTTTTATTTGTTTTGGGAGTATGGCATAGTCTTAAACAGCTTATTTATATTGTTGAAATATACAGCTAAGATAAAAATTTCTTCTGAGTGATATTTTTAAATGAAAATTAGCTCCTGTATGAGGTGTCTGTGAAAAAAAAAGGAAATTAGCTAACTCCTATGGTATGACCCATTAATTCACCTATCACACAGAAGCGGCTAAAGATGAAAATCTCAGTCATGAGTGATACAATCAGCTTTTCCTGAGGATACCACAACTTGTCCTCCAAAGCAAAAGCAGGAGAAAACAGGCGGTATGTCTGTAATCAGTTCTGTCCCCTCTCCGAACGCCAACTATCCCACAACCTGATTTCCTACTAAATGCGTTATCTCTAACCTTGAAAAGAGGACGGCATGGAGCACACTGACTAAGACAAATGGATTTTTAAGACTTATTACGCATCCCCACATGCTCTTCCTTTTCTTTCCAAATGAGGCAACATAACTGCTGAAATGAGTAGTGAGAATTCTTCGTTTACATGTTAAAAATCTGCCCCATGGCCAGGCACAGTGGCTTATCCCTGTAATCCCAGCATTTTGTGAGGCAGTGGCAGGCAGATCACTTGAGGCCTGGAGTTTGAGACCAGCCTGGCCAACAGAGTGAAATTCCATCTCTACTAAAAGTACAAAAATTAGCCAGGTGTGGTGGTGCATGTCTAGTTCCACTCAGGAGGCTGAGGCAGGAGAATTACTTGAACCCAGGAGGTGGAGGCTGCAGTGAGCCGAGATCACGCCATTGCACTGCAGCCTGGCAACAGACTGTGACTGTCTCAAAAAACAAAAAACAACAAAAAAAAAAAACTTCAAACCTTCAAAACCTTCTAATATCTACTTTCCTAAAAGTCTGCCTTTCAGATTACTGCCGGGTGCGGTGGCTCAAGCCTGTAATCCCAGCACTTTGGGAGGACAAGGTGGGTGGATCATGAGGTCAAGAGATTGAGACCATCCTGGCCAACATGGTGAAACCCCATCTCTACTAAAAATACAAAACATTAGCTGGGCATGGTGGCGCGTGCCTGTAATCCCAGCTACTCGGGATGCTGAGGCAGGAGAATTGCCTGAACCCAGGAGGCAGAGGTTGCGGTGAGCTGAGACTGCGACATTGCACTCCAGCCTGGGTAACAAGAGTGAAACTCCGTCTCGAAAAATAAAAAAAAAAAAAGTC
>NW_016107398.1:5091761-5095770 GCF_001604975.1 Cebus imitator | reverse complement strand
AGGAGGCGGAGGTTGCGGTGAGCCGAGATCGCGCCATTGCACTCCAGCCTGGGTAACATGAGTGAAACTCCGTCTCAAAAAAAATAAAATAAAAAATAAATAAAATTTCCCATTCAAGTGCAACAATTCAATTTTGCCAGGGCATGCATGTATATCTTTCTTACTATTCTAGAATATTATTTACAAGTATAATGCATATATTATTAACATAATGACAGTACATAAAATGTTATAATAAAATGTATTCACGGTAGTGACAAGTATATTTCTTTTTGCCAGGCACGGTGGTTCACGTCTGTAATCCCAGCCCCTTGAGAGGCAGAGGTAGGAGTACTGCTTGAGCCCAGAAGTTCGAGACCAGCCTGGGCAACATAGAGAGATCTCGTCTCTGCAAAATATCGAAACAAGGCTGAAGGATCATTTGGGCCCAGGAGGTGGAGTCTGCAATGAGCCATGATCACCACACTGCACTCCCACCTGGGCGCCAGAGCGAGACCTTGCATCAACAACAAAAAAAGTATACTTTTTAATAGATTTTATGCAAATAGGAATATATGTACATGTGTCCACCTGTTGTTTTGTTTTATCCACCTTTTGTGTAAATTAGCTCCAGATAAGTTTTATCTATAATGTAAGGGTAATCAGGAAATGGCTACATATGATTCCGTTTCAAATTCATTTCTAGCACCTTAACATCTCAAATAATTTAAAATCCAATTATTTAAAGATAAAATGATAATGACGGATGAAATTTTCTTCAAAATAATCCAGCACAGGGGGGATATGTGAGGACATGGGTAAAAACAGATTGATAGGATTTAATAATATTTATTCTGGGTAATTGTTTCGTGATGGTATATTTTACTATTATCTCTGTTTTCGAATCTATTTGAAAGATTTCATAAGAAATTTTAAATCCAATTTACTATTACTCCACTGTCAAACATAACTGTATCACTTTGAATTTGTTTTACTGGGCTCACTTCAGCAACACATAGAGTAAAACTGAATTTGTTTTACCTACATTCTTTTTTTCCTTTTAGACGGAGTCTCGCTGTGTCTCCCAGCTCACTGCAGCCTCAATCTCCCAGGCTCAAGCAATTCTCCCACCTGAGCCTCTCTAGTACCTACCTGGGACTACAAACATGCACCACCATAGCCCAGCTAATTTTTTTTTAAGAGATGGGGGTCTCACTATGTTGCCCAGGCTGGTCTCAAACTCCTGGGCTCATGTGATCCTCCTGCCTCAGCCTCCCAAAATGCTGGGATTATAGGCATATGCTATGGTGCCCAGCCTACATTGCAATTAATGTTTTATATGATATTAGTGCCAACTAATGCTCTTAAAATACAGTGGGATAAATATCACATTTCTTAACCATATGCATAGACTTCAAGAGCTGAAAAAAAATCTCAGAGATCATCTAATCCTCTATACCCATGGTTCACAGTCTGGAGCATGCATTAGAATCACTTAGAAGGCCTATTAAACACAGACTGCTGGGCCCCACTGTCAAGGTATAATCAATAGGTTGCTGCTCCTGGTCCCTGGGCCTTACTTTGAGAACCACTGTCCTAGCTGACCATGCTTTGCCCTGCTCACGTCCCCACTGCAGGGACTCCAATCACCTCATTGAGATGTTCCCATGCTAATGGGCCTTTCTGCTTCTAGACAGCTTGCTAGTGGCAAGGGACATTGACTTTCATCTGTGGGTCAGAGCCCAGATTCAATAAGTATTTAAAAAATAATTCGTTGAATGTATTAAAGAGGGGTGCATTTACACAGCACGATAGAGAAGAGCTAGTCACTTATAACAAACTGCACACAGTGGTACTAGCCAAAGGGAGACTAAAGTCAGCTGAAACCAGAGCAACAAGTAATTGGCAGATTCTAGAAAAATCTAAGCACCGCATCTCAGATTGAACTTTCCAATCAAATATGGACACTGACGAGCAAAAGCTTGAGGCCCCTTTTTGTCAAATGTGTTACTTTGACCTAAGGAGCTATTCGCAAGCATTTTTCGTCTCACACACCATCAAAAGAAAGAGATGCTTTCACACTTATCTTTCAACTCAACATTTCTCAGGGTCTGGAAAATGTCAACACAGGAAGATAGATTTCCTTCTCCCCATTCACCTCTCTCTTCCTAATGGAGCCCAAAGGAAAGAAAAGGAGGCAATGCACCCTGCAGAGCCTATCTGGAGGGGAGGGTTCTCCAGTGAGGTGCTCTGAATATTGTAACACTCTGCTGTATTCTAAAATATGTTCTATACATAAGCAGAATACGTATTTTAAAAATAAAATATGTTTCTATTACAGCAATGGTTTGCTCTATGATAATTTCATGGATTTAGTATTTTTTTTTCTTTTTCCTGGAAAATTAAAGCAATTAAGGATTGAGTTCAAGAAAATTAGTTTCTAGGTCAGGCACAGTGGCTCACACCTATAATCCTAGTACTCTGGGAGGCCAAAGCAGGTAGATCATTTGAGCCAGAGAGGCAGAAGTTGCAACACTCCAGCAAGGGAGGGAAAGGAGGGGAAGGAGGGGAAGGAGGAGAGGAAGAAGAAGGAGGGGAGGAAGGGGAAGAAGGGGAGGAAGGGGAAGGGGGAGGGGAGAAAGAGAGACAGAAGAAGAAAAGAAAGGAGAGAAAAGAGGTCAGGGTACGGTGGCTCATGCCTGTAATCCCAGCACTTTGGGAGGCTGAGGCGGGCAGATCACTTAAGGCCAGGAGATGGAGACCAGCCTGGCCAACACGGTGAAACCTCTTCTCTACTACAAATACAAAAATTAGCCAGGTGTGGCGGCACACACCTGTAGTTCCAGCTACTTGAGATGCTGAGACCAGTAGGTCAAAGCTACCATGTAAGCAACAGAGAGAAACTCTGTCTAAAAATGAAATAAATAAAATGTAAAAATAAGAAATATAATAAATTAACAAAATAATGATAGCTAATAAGCATAAGGCTATAAAATAGAATTATAAAACATATTCAAGTAATCCAAAAACAGTAAAAGAAAGCAAAGAGCAGATGAGGAAAAAAAGAAAATGATAAGATGTTAGATTTAAATCTAATTACATCAATAATTGCTTTAAGTATAAATGTCTAAACACCTTGATTAAAAGGCAAAGACAGTTACAATGGAAAAAAAATATAATATCCTCCAAGGAGTGGCATCTACTTCTTTACTGCAGGCTGCATATAGTGACCTCCTTCTTTTAAAAATGCAATACAGAAAGGAGAACTGCATCTCAAAAAAAAATAAAATAAATTGTAATTTAAATTTTAAAAGTATTTTAAACTGACTAAAAATAAAATCACACCATATCAAAATTTGTGAGATGGCACTAAAGTAGTACTGAGGAATAAATTTAAAAGACTAAACACCTATATCAAAGAAAAAAAGTCACAAATCAATGACCTAAGGAAACTAGAATAAGAACAAATTGAACCCAAAAGTAAAGTAGAAAAAAAAAAAAAAAAAGATTAGAGTGAAACTCAATTAAAGGGAAAATGGAAAAATATTAAACAATATCAATGAAGCCAACGGTTAGTGCATGGAGGTCAATAAAGCTGACAAACCTCAAGCCTAGGGCATCTCAACCGTGACACTGCTAACACTTTGGCTGAATAACTGAGAGGCTCTCACCTATCCATTGTAGGGTATCTAGCAGCATCCTGGACTTCTGCCCACTAGATGCCAGGAATACATGCCTCTCGTCCCTATACCAGACATGGTCTCCAGGCACTGCCTCCAAAAATTACCAAATGTTCCTCGCATAGGTGGGGTAAACTTCCACCCATGCTTCACACCATAAACAAAAATTAACTCAAAGCAGATGAACCTAAATGTCAAACCAAAACCTTCAAACATTTTAGAAAAACATCATAGGAGAAAGCCTTTTTGATTTTGAATGAAGCAGATTTCTTAGATATAATACTAAAAGTACAATCCAGCCAGTCGCGGTGGCTCAAGCCTGTAATCCCAGCACTTTGGGAGGCCGAGGC
>NW_016107398.1:5088811-5090182 GCF_001604975.1 Cebus imitator | reverse complement strand
AAAAAAAAAAAAAAAAAAAAAAGCCAGTGTGGTGGCATACACCTATAATCCCAGCTACTCGAGAGGCTGGGTACAAGAATCGTTGGAACCCGGGAGGCAGAGGTTGCAATGAGCCAAGATTGTGTCACTGCAATTCAGCCTGGGTGACAGAGTGAGGCTGTGTCTTAAATAAATAAAATAAAAAGAATAAATCAGCTCCATTTTGCATGTTTCTCACCCTCTCTTTGCCCTTCTGTCATGTAGTGATACAGCAAAAATGCTCTCACCAGATGTCGCCCCCTCCTCAATCTTAGACTTCCCAGATTCTAGAGCCATGAGCCAATAAATTTCTGTTCATTATAAATTACCCAATCTGTGGTATTCTGTAATGGCAGCACAAAATGGGCTAAGACAAGACTGAATGCAAATATTTGCAAATCTCATACCTGATAAATGACTTGCACCCAGAATACACAAAGAACTCTCAAAACTCAATAATAAGGAAACCACAAGAAAATGGGCAAACAATTTGAGCAGACACTTCAAAAAAGAAGATATGCATGGTAAATAAGCATATGAAACAGTGCTCAATGTCATTAGCCATCAGGGAAACAGAAATTAAAACCACAATGAGGTACCTACACACCCAAAAGAATGGCTATGAAAGCCTGACCACCCCAATTGTTTGCAAAGATTTGGAGCAACTGGAACCCTCACAGGCTATTTTGGTTATACTGTATAACCACTTTGGAAAAGTACAGTTTTCGAAAAGTTAAACATACACCTACCATAGAATCTAGTCGTTCTACTCCTAGGTATCTACCCAGTGGAAATGAAAGATATGCATATAAAGACTGTGTATAATGTTCACGGCAGCTTTAGTTTTAATAGTCCAAAACCAGAAACAGCCCAAACATCTATCAATGCGTGAAAAGGTAAATGAACTGTCCATCAGTACAATGTTGTACTACTTAACAATAAAAAGGAATTAACTATTAATACAATACCGGTGAGTCTCAAAATAATTATGCTAAGAAAAAGCTAGGCAAAGGAGAGAACTTATTACATGATTCCATGTACATAAAATTCTAAAAATGCAAACTAATCCACAGAGTCAGAAAGTTATCTATCATTGGCTATACGAGGAAAGGGATTTAGGGTACAGCAAGGGGCTGGAGGGAGGCAGTTTCACAGGCCTATACATAAGTCAAAAACTTCTCAGCCAGGTTCAGTGGCTCACACCAGTAATCCCAACACTTTGGGAAGCCAAGGCAGGCGGATCACAAGGTCAGGAAATCGAGACCATCCTGGCTAACCCGGTGAAACCCTGTTTCTCTAAAAACACAAAAACTTAGCTGGGCATGGTGGTGCATGCCTATAATCCAAGTCACC
>NW_016107398.1:5078588-5086646 GCF_001604975.1 Cebus imitator | reverse complement strand
AGGATGGTCTCGATCTCTTGACCTCGTGATCCACCCGCCTCGGCCTCCCAAAGTGCTGGGATTACAGGCTTGAGCCACCGCGCCCGGCCAATAGTAACTTATGAAAGGAGGAATGGGAGTTGCGAGAGTGGTTGTGATTTTAAATTTGGGGGTTAGTGAAGGCTCACTGATGAAAATAACATCAAGTAAAGAAGTGAAGGGGGTCAGGTCAACAAGAGAACCATGAGAGATACGGGCCAGGGGGTCATTCTAGGCAGTGCACAGCAAGTCCAAAGGCCCTCATGCAGCAAGACAGCTAGTTTGTCTGTAGACACTCGAGCAGCAGATAAGATAGGAAGGTAACAGCACAGAGAAGCAGGGAAACCAAAAGAGGTGTGCTCTGGAAGCCACTGTCAGGGCTTTGTATTCAGTCAGAGAGACATGAGAAGCTACGGAGGGTTTGAACAGAAGAATTATGTGATCTGATTTACCTTTCAAAACCTGCGATTAGTTTAGCAATATATTTTATTTCCTGCCTATATTCCTTACCTAGATAAGGGCAGGAAACCACGGCTGTCTTGTGCACCACTATCACCCTGGCAGCTAGCACAATACATTGTGGGTACTCAATAAATATTTACAGATGAAAAAGGTAAAAAGGTAATCTACGTAAAGTATCTATTGGTACAAAATAAGCATTCTATAAGGGGTAACTATTATAATTATTCAGATCCCCAGAAGCCAGCACAGTGGCTGGTATGTGTAGGAGTTTGAGTAAATGAATAACTTTGTGAAATTATTGAAAATACATATTTAAAACATATAAGTAACAAAAAATATAGTAATGAAAAATGAGGCCAGGCGCAGTGGCTCATGCCTGTAATTCTAGCACTTTGGGAGGCCAAGGTAGGTGGATCACGAGGTCAGGAGATCAAGACCGTCCTGGCCAACATGGTGAAACCCCGTCTCCACTAAAAACACAAAAAATTAGCTGGGTGTGGAGATTCGTGCCTGTAATCCCAGCTATATGGGAGGCTGAGGCAGGAGAATCACTTGAACCTGGGAGGCAGAGGTTGCCGTGAGCTGAGATCAGGCCGCTGCACTCCAGTCTGGTGACAGAGCGGGACTCCGTCTCAAAAAAAAAAGAAAAACAAAAATGAGTAAATCGCTTTTCACTCATTCCCTTACTTAAAATGTGATTCATTCCGTTTTTAAATTTTACATTAACTCTCACCTTACGCTAGTGAGAGCACTACTCAGAATGACCTCATTGTGACTCAGTTCTCTAAACAACCTGCAATATCCTACAACACAATTAACCCGAATCCACTGAAATGCTTTAAAAAAAATTTAATTGGGTGAATTTATTCACATGATTTTTCAAACAATTTTAAGGCTAGCTAGTGGGTTGTTTTTTTTTTTTTTTAATTCAGATAAAGCTTTGTTAATTCAAACATATGGACAAAGACCTTAACATTTCCACTTCTTATTTTGATATCTCCAGTCTTCACCACGAAAAAACCTTAATGAGGATTACACCTGTTCCCACCGCCCCAGGGGGCTGGCCAGGCTAAAGCCGTTCAGTAATTATCTCAGGAAAAGCCCTCGACAGTCTCCACAGCTTTCCAGAAAGACAACTTAGAGAAGGAGTCATGCATTAAAGCATGAAAACACACCAAATATTCCATCCCATAAAAGCTGAACGCTCTCCCCTGAATCTGTTTACAATGTCTCAGTGGCAGGTACTGGAGTGGTGAGAAGGGCAGGTGTGGCCCGGCATGGCTTCATTGTATTCCCCACCTCTAAAAGTGATCGAACCCATCCGAGCATGGCCACATAGTATCTGCAACGAAGCCTTCGGAACTTTTAGAAAAGCAGACGAAAGTTGCTTCAAATCAAAGAAACCCAAAAAAAAAAAAAAAAAGGCGATGCCAAGAGTGGAGCAGCGCGAAAGAACCCTCACGGATTGGCTCCGACTTGCCGGTGCTTGTACACAATCGCGCCTGCGGCGTCCAGCTCAGACGCTCCCTTTCACCGAGGGAGGGGGAAATAACTTTCGGAAACAGCAGGCGTCCACAAACGCGAATGCTACACGGGACTTCTCAGCCTCCATCACATCAGGCGCTAAGGTTCCCAGCAGCACTAATGCCATACACAGCCCCCGCCCCGCCCTTTTGGACGGAAGAAAAATAACCCAAGGAGGAGAAGGTGCCACCGTCAGACCCTAAAGGCAATTTCAGACAACAAAGACCCCAAGCAATCAAAATGGAATTATAATCCCGGCGTCCGAGAGCCCCCGCCCCCGCGGAGGCGCTAGGCTGTCCCGCCCGCCGCCGCCTCTCCAGTGCCCGGTCCGTCCGTCCCCTTGCCCCCTCCAGCCCGGGTGCGCCCCGGCCCTCGGGTCCCCTAGTCCCCCCGGCGAGCCCCGCACCGCCCACGATCCTGCAATCTCTGCGCCGCAGCTGTCCGCCTTCCAGCTCACGCGGCATTCAAAATCTTTCCCGCCCAGGCGTGACGCGAGGAATGAAAACAATCAGCGGCCCCCGAGCCCCGGGGCCTGGGCCGGGGAGGGGGTGGCCGGGGCACCCAGGCACAGCCTCCCGCGCAGCGCCTGCCCGAGCCGGGCAGACCGGCGGGCTGGGGCCCGGAGGTGACACAAAGAACCCGGAGAGACAAACGCCACCCGCTGGCGCTCGCTCCAATCCCCGGAGCGCCCCGCCCGCTGACAAGTTTGCGGCGCCCTCCACGCACCCCGCTCTCCCCACCCAAGCAAAGTTTCCCGAGGCCCGGCTAGGACCCCGGCACCGGGTCGGTTCCCGGCTCCCGCCGCCCCCCGCCCCCTGCTCGGGGATCTTTCACTCCCTCGCCCCCGCCCCTTCCCCTCCCTCCCGCTCTCTTCTGGGCGCACCGGGGTACTGGGGCCCCGCGGCCGCGCTCACCCACCTTCCGCCCGGCCGAGAGGCGAGGGCGCGGGCCGGGGCCGCCCAAAGTCGGCGCCCCGCTTGCCTGGCTCCCTGGATCGCGCCTTTTGCTCGCTCTCCCTCTCGCTTTTTCAGGTCCGGCCGAAGGCTCTGGGCGCAGCTGAGCGCGCTCCGCTCCTTAGCGCTCGGAAAGCGGCAAACCACGCCCCGCGCCTTCCCCGCCCGCCGCCCGCCGCCCGCCTCCGAGTCCCGCGCTCGCCGCTCGGCGGCCAGTGTGGAGCGCGCCCGCCAGCGCGGGGCGGAGCAGCAGGCCCCGCCGCAGCCCGGGGCGGGTAACTTTCTCCCTGTATTTTGGGACATCAGAAGAGGTGTGAGGGAGAGACCACCTCGCAATGCAGGTTCACGGCCCTTTTCTTACCCGGGGCTGGGGGATCAGGGGTCACAAATTCCCCCAAAAAGCTTTTCTGGACTATTTCAGCAGGGGTCTTCTCCAACGCCCGTAGATTCCGTGGTCTTGGAAGTGGGAGTAAGAGAGCAGATCTGCGATTAGCTATCAAACGGTAAACAACTCGTTTCACCCCGTGGGCTCTTTGTAACACCAGGAGTTTGGATTCGAAGGCCTTTAAAATCTGGATCCGTATTTCGTAGTGTGGTCCGGACTTCGGGGTCACCTGGAGAGAAGGGGAGGCTCTTGTTAACAATGCAGATGACCGGGTCCCTCCCTCCCCTTGGATGAGGGGAAGTGGAGAGCTGCCTCAGTCGTCTGTCGCGACATACATCATCCAGGTCTGAAAACTCACTGCGAACTACATCCTTGGAACTGCGTCTTGCAGGTGGCTGTTTGATTTAACAGCAATACTCAATCCCTTTGGACTCAGGATGATGTCATTTGACTCCCACTTACCTCTTGCGCTGCTATTTACAGTATTACTAAGGCACTTGAAGTTCCAAATAAAAGGCGCACCTCACTATTATTACATAAAGAAGCAGTGACTTTTCAGTACTTCTCTATTGAGTTTCTATCACAATCAGATTTATTTTATTTTTTAGACAGGATCTCACTCTGTTGCCCAGGCTAGAGTACAGTGGCGCGATCTCAACTCACTGCAGCCTCTACCTCCTGGTGTCAAGCGATCCTCCAGCCTCACCGCCCCCTCAACACACAGCTTCCCCTCCCCGCCTCCGCCACACACCATCTTTAGTAGCTGGGACCACAGGTGCACAGCACTACACCAGTAATTTGTGTATTTTTTTAGAGACGGGGTTTGGCCATGTTGCCCAAGCTGATCTCAAACTCCTAGCCCCAAGTGATCCTCCCACCTCAGCCTCCCAAAGTGCTAAGATTACAGGCATAAGCCACTGCATCGGCCTTAACTTTTCTGAAAAATTCCAAGTTCATATATATGTCTGTGGCTACAGAATCTTGCCTGAATTACTGTAATGTCTCAAAGTAGATGGCAAAGAACAGAGATTAGAGGTTTGATAATGCATTCAGCTAACATATATTCATGGGAAAATTAGTTTTAAATTGTACCCACAATTTGGAACGATTGTTTCAAAAACATTTAACCCTGTGGACTACCAGGTTGATTCAGGCAAATTATTTGAAATGCATATTTTATTGATGGTCAGTAGCTCAACTCTTCACAAATGCAGAGTTCCTTGTATTCCTAGATTGTTCTTCCAATGATATCACTTCTCAGACTACCTAGCTTTGCATTATTTATTAACAATGGCTTGAGTCACAACAGAAGTCTATAAAGCAAGAACAACTTTCTGGTCCTATGCTGTCTTTTCATAAAACCACTTTGCTTGATGGGATGGATAGTTACAAGCCAGAGAGGCAATTTTAGAGAGAAGTTGGGCTCGGGGATTTGTGGAGCTGTCTACAAAACATTGTCTGCTATTTTTCCCCTCTCTGTTCTATTCATTCTATTAAGTTCTATTCTGTGTCTATTGCTTTCTTTAGAGTAAATCCTGCAAAAATCATAATGGCAACAGTCTCTGGAAAAAAAGTGTTACAGTTTCCTAGTCATTGTTCCCTTCCAGGCACCTATGTTACAAGCCCTTGTTGAAGTGAAAGGACTATTGCTCCATGTTGTCTAGTATATTTTAAAGAGTCCAGAATACAATGTCTCAAAATGTTTTTAGGTGTCTCTAATTAGAACCTTTTAATTACCTGCCATGTCTCTTAGCCATCCCAGTTTGGATATTAAATTAATACCTACTTTTAAATCAGCAGATTAGACTAATGACAAGTGCAATGAAACAGATCCTCTGTACTTTGAAGTGAAAATCAAATGTAATGTTAAGCCAAACAGAGACACACCTAGTTCTCTTAAAACACAACCCTGGGCCTATAAACAGGTGGCTTATATGGTTACATCTCTGACTAGGAAAGTGTAAGTGTTGCCACAAACCCGGCCATGCATACACTTTCCCATGTACCGAAATACAAACATAGTATGACAACATGTATGTTGTCGGCCTGGCGCAGTGGCTCGACCTGTAATCCCAGCACTTTGGGAGGCCGAGGTGGGTGGATCACATGAGGTCAGGAGTTCAACACCAGCATGGTGAAACCCTGTCTCTACTAAAAAAAATTACAAAAATTAGCCAGACTTGGTGGCTCATGCCTGTAAACCCAGCTATTTGGGAGGCTGAGGCAGGAGAATCCCTTGAACCTGGTAGGCAAAGGCTGTAGTAAGCTGAGATCGCGCCATTGAACTCCAGCCTAGGCAACAAGAGCAAAACTCTGTCTCAAAAGACAAACGAACAAAATAAAATAAAATAAAATAGTACATTGTCGTATTATACCCCATGCCCCAGCAAGCCTCTGTATCTTATAACAAATGATCTGCTGGGCTCAACAGCCTGCCTGAGCGACTTTGCTAACTCCAGCTGTAGTAAACATAAGTTTTGCAAGTTGCTCAAAATGAAAGCACATCTGTGACTTGGTACACAAACATGCTAGGGCACATGGATGACAATACTGAAGTAGACATTCCACATATACTTGCACAGTGTACTGAGCAGGTCAACCAAGAGTCACTGACAAAAACCATGGTCTAAGGAACTCAAGAGAGCTGGGCATCCTCGTGCTATGAAAGAAATGCTAAATTCACCACTCTAAGTTAGTCAGCAACTTGTCACCTGATCTCATGGCACAAGTGTTGATATTTATATTTCTGCATCCCACCCTCAGCTATGAGTTCTGTGTATTTATCCTTGCATCCGGAGTGCCTAAACAAGAATGGTAACAGATTTTATCTTGGGAGCTAATTCCAGTCATACGTGGGTGCCATGTTTAAAAAAAATGGTGGGTCACTGGCCTGGTGTGGGTAATCCCAGCACTTTGGGAGGCCGAGGCAGGCAGATCACGAAGTCAAGGGTTTGAGACCATCCTGGCCAAGATGGTGAAACCCTGTCTCTACTAAAATACAAAAAAAAAAAAAAAAAAGTAGCCAGGCATGGTGACACGCACCTGTAGTCCCAGCTACTCTGGAGGCTGAGGCAGGAGAATCACTTGAACCCAGGAGGCGAAAGTTGCAGTGAGCCATGATTGCGCCACTGCATGCCAGCCTGGCGACAGAGCTAGACTCTGTCTCAAAAAAAAAAAAAAAAATAGCCGGGCGCGGTGGCTCAAGCCTGTAATCCCAGCACTTTGGGAGGCCGAGGCGGGTGGATCACGAGGTCAAGAGATCGAGACCATCCTGGTCAACATGGTGAAACCCCGTCTCTACTAAAAATACAAAAAAAAAATTAGCTGGGCATGGTGGCGCGTGCCTGTAATCCCAGCTACTCAGGAGGCTGAGGCAGGAGAATTGCCTGAACCCAGGAGGCGGAGGTTGCGGTGAGCCGAGATAGTGCCATTGCACTCCAGCCTGGGTAACAAGAGCGAAACTCCGTCTCAAAAAAAAACAAAAAAAAAAAGAAATTGTGGGGCTCCATCTAGATTTGGCAAGAAAGTGTACAAGTTGATTAATGACTGATTCTCTTGCCATGGGCACAGAGGATGGTAGTGTGACAATGGTATCGTGTATTTATCAACTCTGATGGTAATAGGAGATAATAATGTTAAGTGGCTCGCCAGATGGATAAGTGAATTTTTAAACACAAAGTCTCTTTATCTAAAGAAGCAGGTATGATATTCATTAATCTAAGGCAAGGTGAGACCATCTTATTACTTACTTCTATTGTATTACAATGTTACTAAAAAAGACAAAAGGAGATTAACTAGTGCCAAACCCTCCTTGTTATGCTATCTCTGCCTAACTTAAGGAACAATTTTTGGCTACAATATGTTTTACCACTTTGGGAGCACTTGTTTAAACCTGGATGAAAATAGCTAGCCAGGAAAACAGCTCCGTTTTTCTTTGTCCAAGAGTGCAATCACACCCTGCAAAGGCCAGAGCTCCTTATCTCACCCTGGTCTTGTTTCCTGTCAAACTTGGAAACTAACAGAAATAAATGTTGGCTAATTGCTCCCTTGACTAATGTGTTCTTTCTGACCATCGTCCTAATAAAAGTAGAAAGCTGCATCTGACAAGATGCAAGTTGGTACTGCCAGTTGAACTAGAGTCCAACATTCTAGAGATTGAGGAAAAATTAAAAAGGACTATGCCATGATTCAGTGGAACTGTGTATGTGAAGTGCTGAGCATGGAGGCTGGCGGGCTGTGACCGCTAAACAAATGATAGCTGTCATTATTGCAATTATTTCAGTCAGTAACTGCGGGGCTTGGAAGAGTATTATTTCAAAAGCACTTATTGAATAGATCAATTAAAATATTAGATTTTTAAAATTCCATGACTGACATCAGTTTACACAGAAGACTGAAACCTTAAAGTATTTGCATAATAAAACTAGTAGTGTCTATCCCTGAATTAGAACCTGGACATGTTTTTAACAGAAATAAATGCATCATTTAAAGAAATCCTGTTGTATGTCTAGTTTGCTTTACCCTCAAATGCAAAGTGATGGATTTATCATACTGCTCAGTTCACAATAAAAAACAATAAAAATAAGAGGCATGGGGGGCCAGGCGCGGTGGCTCAAGCCTGTAATCCCAGCACTTTGGGAGGCCGAGGCAGGTGGATCACGAGGTCAAGAGATCGAGACCATCCTGGTCAACATGGTGAAACCCCGTCTCTACTAA
>NW_016107398.1:5075796-5077553 GCF_001604975.1 Cebus imitator | reverse complement strand
GGTGGCTCACGATGCTAAAATCCCACCACTTTGGGAGGCTGAGGCAGGCAGATCACCTGAAATCAGGAGTTCAAGACCAGCCTGGCCAACATGGTGAAACCCCATCTCTACTAAAAATATAAAAATTAGCTGGGCATGGTGGCAGGCGCCTGTTATCCCAGCTACTCGGGAGGCTGAGGCAAGAGAATCACTTGAACCCAGGAGGCAGAGGTTTTTGTGAGCCAACATTGCACCATTGCACTCCAGCCTGGGCAACAGAGTGATACACCATCCCAAAAAAAAGAGAAAGAGAACATACTTTCTTCCCAAGCACATATGAGTGAGCAATGAAAACTGGCTATATCATAAAGAAATCTTCAATAGTAGAATAAAGCAAATATCTTTTTTTTTCTTTTTTGAGACAAGGTCTCATGCTGTCACTCAGGCTAGAGTGTAATGGTATGATCATGGCTCATTGCAGCCTCGACCTCCTGGGCTCTAGGGATCCTCCCACCTCAGCCTCCCAAGTAGCTGAGACTACAGGCACATGACACCACACCCAGCTAATTTTTTAATTTTTTATTTTTTTGTAAAAGCAGGGTCTTTATATGTTACCCAGGTTGGTCTCAAACTTTTAGGCTCAAGTAATCCTCCCACCTCGGCCTCCCAAAGTACTGGTACTATAGCGGTGAGCCACAGATTCAGGGTTATTTTAGTTAAACAATAATTAGTAAGTAAATAATATAACAGACTGGGTGCTGTGGCTCACTCCTGTAAGCCCAGCACTTTGAGAGGCTAAGGCAGGAGGTTAGCCAGCCTGGGAATTCGAGACCAACCTGGGCAACACGGCAGGACCCTGTCTCTATTATTTTTTTTTAAGTAAATAAATAAACAATATAATAAAACTAGAAATCAGTAATAAAACTAGAAATCATTAACAAAATCAGAAAACAAGTAGTTCTTTCCACCTGGAAATTTTTAAGTGCCCTATTAGGCTGGGTACTTGGCCCACGCCTGTAATCCCAATACTTTGGGAGGCAGAGACAGATCACTTGAGGTCAGGAGTTGGAGACCAGCCTGGCCAACATGGTGATACCTCGTCGCCACCAAAAATACAAAGATTAGCCAGGCGTGGTGGCGCATGCCTGTAGTCTCAGCTACTCAGGAGGCTGAGGCAAGAGAATCACTTGGAACCCAAGATGAAGAGGTTGCAGTGAGCTGAGATCGCACCACTGCACTCCAGCCTGGGTGACAGAGCGAGACTCCATCTCAAAAAAAGAAAGAAAGAAAGAAAGAAATTATTCAAGTTCAATTTTAATTCTATTTTCCATTTCATCCAACAGTTGTTTAGTAGGGCACTTTATTTATTTATTTATTGAGACGGACTCTCCTTCTGTCACCCAGGCTGGAGTGCAGTGGCACAATCTTGGCTTCCTGAGAAACAAAAACCTTGAGGTCTCTCTCTCTCTCTTTTTTTTTTTTTTTTTTTTTTGAGATGGAGTCTCGCTGTTGCCGGCCTAGGCTGGAATGCAGTGGCATGATCTTGGCTCACCGCCTCCTGGATTCCAACAATTCTCCTGCCTCAGCCTCCCAAGTAGCTGAGACTATAGGCACGCAACACCACACCTGGCTAATTTTTTGTATTTTAGTAAAGATGTTTTTTCACTGGCCGGGCGCGGTGGCTCACGCCTGTAATCCCAGCACTTTGGGAGGCCGAGGCGGGTGGATCACGAGGTCAAGAGATCAAGACCATCCTGGTCAACATGGTGAAACCCCGT
>NW_016107398.1:5069900-5071266 GCF_001604975.1 Cebus imitator | reverse complement strand
GGTCAAGAGATCAAGACCATCCTGGTCAACATGGTGAAACCCCGTCTCTACTGAAAACACAAAAAATCAGCTGGGCATGGTGGCACATGCCTGTAATCCCAGCTACTCAAGAGGCTGAGGCAGGAGAATTGCCTGAACCCAGGAGGTGGAGGTTGCGGTGAGCCGAGATTGCGCCATTGCACTCCAGCCTGGGTAACAAGAGTGAAACTCCGTCTCAAAAAAAAAAATGTTTTTTCACCATGTTAGCCGGGATGGTCTTGGTCTCCTGACATCATGATCCACCCACCTCGGAATTTGTCAAAATTCAAAGAGTATACGACAAAAACAGTAATCCCTAATATAAATTATAGAGTGCATGATAATGCGTCATTGTAGCTTCATGGATTGTAAACTCTGGTGCGGGATGCTGATAGCGGGGAAGACTGTGTGCGTAAGTGTGTGTGTGAAGGAAGGCAGTATATGGGAATTCTCTGTACTTTCCACTCAATTTTGCTGTAAACCTAAAACTGCTATAAATAAATAAATAAATAAATAATCTGTCAAAATTTTTAAAAAAACTTTATAACCAAGATAAATTTATTCTAAGATTGTTAGGATGGTTCATGTTCAGAAAACCATTAATATAATTCACTATATTCATAGATATACAGAGGAAAATAGGATTATTTCCACAGGCATTGAAAAGGCCTTTGATACAGTTCAGTAACTGTTTCTGTTTTTTAAAAAATCTGAATAAAATAAGATTGCTAGACACTTCCTTAACATAAAATGTATCTCAGCACTGTAGTCACTTAGTCATCTGAGGCATTCTTACCAAGGTGAGGAACAAAGCAAGGATGCTAATTCACTATCTCCACTGTAATTTAATATTTGAATGGAGATTAGCCAATTTAATAAGACCAAAAAATTCAAATAAAGGGGTAAAATCTAGAAAAGAAATTTAATTACATCTACTGATATTATGAGAATATACCTAGAAAACACAAGACAATTCATCTTAAATGTTAAGGAATTCAGTGACGTAGCTAGATTTATTTTTCGTTTTGTTTTGTTTTGTTTTGTTTTAAAGATGAGGTTTCACCATGATGGCCAGGCTGGTCTTGAACTTCTGACCTCAGGTGATCCACCCCCCTTGGCCTTCCAAAGTGCTAGGATTACAGGCATGAACCACCACGCCTGGCCTGTAGCTAGATTTAAAATTAACATACGGCCGGGCGCGGTGGCTCAAGCCTGTAATCCCAGCACTGTGGGAGGCCGAGGCAGGTGGATCACGAGGTCAAGAGATCGAGACCATCCTGGTCAACATGGTGAAACCCCGTCTCTACTAAAAATACAAAAAATTAGCTGGGCATGGTGGTGCGTGCCT
>NW_016107398.1:5065004-5066253 GCF_001604975.1 Cebus imitator | reverse complement strand
AAAAAAAAAAAAAAAAAAGAAAGAAAAAGAAAAAAGAAACAGCTTAATAAAGCAGAATATAAAGTTCAGAAGTAGATCCAAGTACAGATGATAAACATGCCATCTTAAATCAGTGGGAAAAGACGTACTTTTCAATAAATGGTATTGGCTCAACTGAACTGCCATTTTAAAAAGGATAGTACTGAACCCACAGACACAGAGATGCCGGAATATACTTCGAATGAATCAGAGACCTAAGCATAGAATACATACATAATCACACATCTAGAAGGAAACATGGGTGAATTCTCAAACAACCTGGGTTTGAGGAAGGCATTCTGGACTATGACTCAAAATTCATATACAGTTTTTAAAAAATTATAGGCATTCAACTACATGAAAGTTTTTTATTGTTTGGCAGAAATCTCCATAAGCAAAGTCAAAAGACAAATGACAAATTGAGGGGAAATACTGTTATTTATATGACAAGTAAAGGGTTAATCACTCTACTGTATATCTAAAAATAAGGAATAATAAATAGAAAAATGGCAAAAGTGGCCTGACGCAGTGGCTCATGCATAATCCCAGCACTTTGGGAGGCTGAAGAGGGTGGGTCACTTGAGGTTAGGAGTCTGAGACCAGCCTGGCCAACATGGTGAAACCCTCGGCTCTGCTAAAAATACAAAAATCAGTCGGGTGTGCTCGAGTGCCTGTAATCTCAGCTACTCAGGAGACTGAGGCAGGAGAATTGCTTAAACCCGGGAGGCAGAGGTTGCAGTGAGCTGAGATCATGTCACTGCACTCCAGCCTGGGCGACAGACCAAGACTCTGCCAAAAAGAAAGAAAAGAAAAGAAAGAAAGAGAGAGAAAGAGAGAGAGAGGAAAGAAGGAAGGAAGGAAGGGAGGGAGGAAGGAAGGAAGGAGGGAAGGAGGGAGGGAGGGAGGGAAGGAGGGAGGGCAAGAAGGAGAAAGAAAAAGAAAAATGAGCAAAAGGGCTGGGTGCAGTGGCTCATGCCTATAATTTCAGCACTTTGGGAGGCTGAGGTGGGCAAATCACTTGAGGCCAGGAGTTTGAGACCAGTTTGGCCAACACGGCGAAACCCTGTCACTACTAAAGATACAAAATTAGCCTGTGATCCCAGCTACTCAGGAGGCTGGAGCACAAGAATTGCTTGAGCCTGGCAGGCAGTGGTTGTGACCAGCTGTGATGGTGCCACTGCACTCGGCCTGGGTGACAGAGTGAGACTTTGTCTCAAAACAACAACAAAAA
>NW_016107398.1:5061367-5063803 GCF_001604975.1 Cebus imitator | reverse complement strand
CAGATTCCTTGAATGACCCTGTAAAGCAAAACCAATTTCCAAACTAAAATGCTTATTTTGGAGCAGTTACTTGAAAAAGAAAAAAAGTCTATATTCTCTTAGGGTCTTGCTCTGTCACCCAGGCTGGAGTGCAATGGGGCTATCTTGGCTCACTGCAACCTCCTCCTCCCTGGTTCAAGTGATTCTCCTGCCTCAGCCTCCTGAGTTGCTGGGATTATAGGCACCTGCCTCCACACTCAGCTAATTTTTTGTACTTTTGGCAGAGACAGGGTTTCACCATGTTGGCCAGGCTGGTTTCAAACTCCTGAACTCAGGTGACCCAGCCACCTCAGCCTCCCAAAGTGCTGGAATTATAGGCATGAGCTACATTGCCAGGCCCCAAAAGTCTATATTCTTTAAGCCCCTCTATTTGGTGTTATATTTTCTTCAGCAAGCTTAAGCTATACCCACACTAAGACACTGGATTAGAAATTTAAATGTGAAAACCAAAATGTTGACACTTTCAGAAGATAAAATTATATTAACTTCAGGGTATGGAATAATGTCTTAAGACATAAGCCAAATCACAGAAAGAAGATCTTTCAGCACATAATAAAGACCTGGAATACAGAATATATCTATTTTTAAAAATCTTTATTTCTATATCTACATTTATTAATTTATTTTGAGACAAGGTCTTGCTCTGTTGCCCAGGCCAGAGTGTAATTGCCTAATCTTGGCTCACTGCAGCCTCGACCTCCCATGCTCAAATGGTCCTCACACCTCAGTCTCTCAAGTAGCTGGGATTACAGGCATAAGCCATTGCATCCGGTCTCAGAATATATCTAGAGCTTTTACAAATCAATAAGAAAAAAATCAACAAATGACTAGAATAGCAACTTTAGAAAAGAAAAAATTCCAAATGTTCAATAAATGGGGAGGGAAAGGGAATGCTCAATCTTATTAGTAATCAGAAAAATTTAAATGAGGGCCATAGTGAGGTAACATTATTACCCATTAGGATGGCAAAATTAAGAAATCTGAAAATACTAAGCATTGGTGAGGATATGAATCACTAGGAACATTTTACATGCCACTATTGGAAGTATAAGTGGAAGTGGAAGTTAGTAAAACAATTTTGAACATCAATTTCACATTATCTTATAAAACTTGAAAATTTGGGCTCTCTGCTCCTCCCGTTTGACAGACAGCCGCATCTTGTCTCCCATCGCCAGCCACATCCCTGAGACACCATGGGGAAGGTGACGGTCGGAGTCAATGGATTTGGTCGTATTGGGCGCCTGGTCACCAGGACTGCTTTTAACTCTGGTAAAGTGGATATTGTCGCCATCAATGATCCCTTCATTGACCTCAACTACATGGCATACATATTCCAGTATGATTCCACCCATGGCAAATTCCATGTCACTGTCAAGGCTGAGAACGGGAAGCTTGTCATCAATGGAAATCCCATCACCATCTTCCAGGAGCGAGATCCCTCCAAAATCAAGTGGGGCAATGCTGGCCCTGAGTACGTGGTGGAGTCCACTGGCGTCTTCACCACCATGGAGAAGGCTGGGGCTCACTTGCAGGAGGGAGTCAAAGGGTCATCATATCTGCACCCTCTGCTGATGCCCCCATGTTCGTGATGGGCGTGAACCAAGAGAAGTATGACAACAGCCTCAAGATCGTCAGCAATGCCTGCTGTACCACCAACTGCTTAGCGCCCCTGGCCAAGGTCATCCATGACAACTTTGGTATCGTGGAAGGACTCATGACCACCGTCCACGCCATCACTGCCACCCAGAAGACCGTGGATGGCCCCTCCGGGAAACTGTGGCGTGATGGCCGTGGGGCTCTCCAGAACATCATCCCTGCCTCCACTGGCGCTGCCAAGGGCATGGGCAAGGTCATCCCCGAGCTGAATGGGAAGCTCGCATGGCCTTCCATGTCCCCACTGCCAACGTGTCAGTGGTGGACCTGACCTGCCTTCTGGAAAAACCTGCCAAATATGATGACATCAAGAAGGTGGTGAAGCAGACGTCGGAGGGCCCCCTTAAGGGCATCCTGGGCTACACTGAGCACCAGGTGGTGTCCTCTGACTTCAACAGCGACACCCATTCTTCCACCTTTGATGCTGGGGCTGGCATTGCCCTCAACGACCACTTCGCCAAGGTTATTTCCTGGTATGAAAATGAATTTGGCTACAGCAACAGGGTGGTGGACCTCATGTCCCACATGGCCTCCAAGGAGTAAGACCCCTGGACCACCAGCCCCAGCAAGAGCATGAGAGGAAGAGAGGCCCTCACTGACGGGGAGTCCCTGCCACACTGAGTCCCCCACCACACTGAATTGCCCCTCCTCACAGTTTCCATGCAGACCCCTTGGAGAGGGAGGGGCCTAGGGAGCCCCACCTTGTCGTGTACCATCAATAAAGTCCCCTGTGCTCAGCCAAAA
>NW_016107398.1:5057722-5059977 GCF_001604975.1 Cebus imitator | reverse complement strand
AGTGATTCTTCCACCTCAGCCTCCCAAGTAGCTGGCCAACTGCAGGCGCAGGCACCATGCTGAGCTAATTTTAGCATCTTTTTTGTAGAGATTGGGGTCTCACTATATTGCTCAGGCTGGTCTTGAACTCCTGGGCTCAAGCAATCCATCTGCCTTAGCCTCCGAAAGTGCTAGGATTATAGGCATGTGCCCCCGCATCTGGCACTTTGCTCGTGTTTTAAATTGAATTGTGTTTTTACTGTGGAGTTGCAAGAATTTTTTAATTTTTCTGGATACAAATCCCATACCTGACATATGACTAGGAAATATTTTCTCCAATTCCATGTGTTATCTTTATTGTATTGATGATGTCCTTTGAAGTACAAAAGCTTTTCATTTTTTTTCCTAAGTCAGCACTCACCAAGGAGAAAGCCATGTTCAGTTCAAGCGCCAAGATTGTGAAGCCCAATGGCGAGAAGCCAGATGAGTTCGAGTCCGGCATTTCCCAGGCTCTTCTGGAGCTGGAGATGAACTCGGACCTCAAGGCTCAGCTCAGGGAGCTGAATATTACGGCAGCCAAGGAAATTGAAGTTGGTGGTGGCCGGAAAGCTATCATAATCTTTGTTCCTGTTCCTCAACTAAAATCTTTCCAGAAAATCCAAGTCCGGCTAGTACACGAATTGGAAAAAAAGTTCAGTGGGAAGCATGTTGTCTTTATCGCTCAGAGGGGAATTCTGCCTAAGCCAACTTGAAAAAGCCGTACAAAAAATAAACATAAGCGTCCCAGGAGCCATAAACTGACAGCGGTGCACGATGCAATCCTTGAGGACCTGGTCTTCCCAAGTGAAATTGTGGGTAAGAGAATCCGCATGAAACTGGATGGCAGCTGGCACATAAACGTTCATTTGGACAAAGCACAGCAGAACAACGTGGAACACAAGGTTGAAACTTTTTCTGGTGTCTATAAGAAGCTCACGGGCAGGGATGTTAATTTTGAGTTCCTAGAGTTTCAGTTGTAAACAGAATGACTAAATAAAAAATATATTCACAGTTTAAAAAAAAAAAAATGCTTTTCATTTTGATAAAGTCCAATTTACCTATTTTTTCTTTTGTTGCTATAATTTTGGTATCATATTAAGAAACCATCACCTGACCCAAAGTCACAAAGTTATAGGCTTTCTTTTAAGAGTTTTACAGTTTAACTCTTACTTTCAGGTCAAGGATCTGCTTTGAGTTAATTTTTGTGTATTGTGTGATGTAGGGGTCCAGCTTTGATCTTTTGCATCTGAATATTCAGTTGTCCCAACACCATTCATTGCAAAGACTATTTTTTCCTGTTGAATTTTCTTGGCACTCTTGTTAAAAATCAATTGACCACAATATAAGAGTTATTCATTCCTTCCTGTACTTCTGAATTTACATCTTATATAGTTTCCTGCATCCTTAGGTGTTTCCCTTAGCATTTCTTGTTGTGGCAGCATTACTTATAATAGTAATAGAAATTAAAGTTCCCCAGTGTTAATAGATGAAAGGTGGGTTGATAAAATGAGTTATTTTCTTGCAATAGAATATCATCTAAAAACAAAAGCGAATCAATTATAACTACATACAAAAGCACAGACACCACTTAGAAACAGAATATTAACAACCCTGGCTTTTGTTCTCTGTGAGATGAGAATTCGCCGTAATGTTTTGTAGCAGAGGAAAAATATTATCTAACTTACATTCTTACAGGATTAATTTGGCTGCTGTGTGGAGCATAGGCTGCCAGGGGAGAAAGGGAGGCAAAGACAGATGTTGGCAGACCCACTGTGAGGCCACTGCTATAGTTCACGCAAGAGATGATGGCATCTTAGACCAAGGAGGTGGTAGTGGGAATGATAAATGGCAGAACTCTGGCTATATTTTGAAGGCACAACCAACAAAATTTTAGGGTGTCAGGAGGAAAGAAATCAAGTAGGTATTATAGATATTAGAATGAAAGGAAAATAGGCTGGGCAAGGTGGCTCATGCCTGTAATCCCAGCACTTTGGGAGGCTGAGGTGGGCAAATCACGAGGTCAGGAGTTCGAGACCAGACTGGCCAACATGGCAAAACCTGTCTCTACTAAAAATACAAAATATTAGCTGGGTGTGGTGGTGGGCACCTATAATCCCAGGTACTTGGGAGGCTGAGGCAGGAGAATCACTTGAACCCAGGAGATGGAGGTTGCAGTGAGCTGAGATTGCACCACTGCACTCCAGCAGGAGAGACAGTGTAAGACTCTGTCTCAAAAA
>NW_016107398.1:5053353-5055762 GCF_001604975.1 Cebus imitator | reverse complement strand
CGTTGCACTCCAGCCTGGGTAACAAGAGCGAAACTCCGTCCCAAAAAAAAAAAAAAAATAGAAATGATGTACTAAGCTGGGTGCGGTGGCTCACACCTGTAATCCCAGGACTTTGGGAGGCCGAGGCAGGCGGATCACAAGGTCAGGAGTTCAAGACTGGAATGGCCAACATGGTGAAACCTCATCTCTACTAAAAAATACAAAAATTAGCTGGGCATGGTGGCTTGTACCTGTAATCCCAGCTACTTGGAAGGCTGAGGTAGGAGAATTGCTTGAACTGGGACCAGGGAGGCAGAGGTTGCAGTCAGCCGAGATCACATCACTGCACTCCAGCCTGGGCAACAGAGTGAGACTCCGTTTCAAAAAGAAATGATGTACTGGAAAACACTGATGGGAGTATCTCAGGGCTGGAAATACACACACACACACACACACACACACACACACACACACACACACAAATATCTACTTAAGATATGTACATACAGATGCAGTGGCTCACGCCTGTAATCTCAGCACTTTAGGAGGCCAAAGAGGGCTGATCACTTGAGGTCAGGAGTTTGAGACTAGCCTGGTCAACATGGTGAAACCACATCTCTACTATAAATACAAAAATTAGGTGGATGTGGAGGCAGGTGCCTGTCATCCCAGCTACTCAGGAGTCTGACACTGTAGAATTTCTTGAACTGCAGAATCAGAGGTTGCAGTGAGCTGAGATCAAGCCACTATACTCCAGCCTGGGGAACAGAGAGCAATCCTGCCTCGAAAAATAAAGACATAAATAAGAAATAAAAATATCAGTATGTACTTTCAAATTTTTCATATGATCCTGTATTACAATAATTATATACTCATGATAACTGGTTTTATCTACTTAAAAAAACTTTTGGCTGGGTGTGGTGGCTCATGCCTATAATCCCAGCACTTTGGGAGGCCGAGGCAGGTGGATCACCTGAGATCAGGAGTTTGAGTCCAGCCTGGTCAACATGGCAAAACCCTGTCTCTCCTAAAAATTAGCCAGGCATGGTGGCATGCGCCTGTAGTCCCAGCTACTAGGGAGGCTGAGGTAGGGGAATCACTCGAACCTAGGAGGCAGCGGTTGCAGTGAACAGAGAGACTGCACCACTGCACTCCAGCCTCAGTGACAGGGCGAGACTCCATGTCAAAATAAAATAAAATAAATAAATAATTAAAAATAAGATTTTTATGGATGCACCTTCAGCACCTAGGAAAAGAGCAGCCACATAATATGCACTCAATAGGTAGTTGTTGAATGAATGAACAAAAGAAGTTTTATTTATTTTATTTACTTGTTATTTGAACTCCACAAATGCTATGTTTGACTTACACTATTCCCCACAATAAGAATTAAGAGATTGGACGAATGCAGTTGCTCACATCTGTAATCCTACCACTTTGGGAGGCCAAGGCAGGAGGATCACTTAAGACCAGGAGTTCGAGACCAGCCTGGGTAACATAGCAAGACTTAATTTCTACAGAGAAAAAAAAAAAAAAAGAATTAAGAGACTGATATAGTTGTGTTGTTATTATCAGGGTAAATTTCAGTTATTAGTAAATCAGTCTGAAGAACTTTAAACAAACAAAATAACCCAAGGATGAATTTTCTTTTTCTTTTTTTTTGAGACAGAGTCTCACTCTGTTACCCAGGCTAGAGTCCAGTGGTGCGATCCCAGCTCACTGAAAGCTTTGCCTCCCAGTATCAAGCAATTTTTGTGCCTCAGCCTCTCAAGCAGCTGGGATTACAGGCACGTACCACTACGCCTGGCTAATTTTTGTACTGAATTTTCTAAAAGAGATCTTTTAATCTGTGAAATATATGAACATATTAAGAAACTCAAAAGAGTTCCTTAAATATTCTTAGTTATGTGTATCTTGGAATGTGTCTACTTTAAGAGATTAACCAAAAAAAAATGAGATGGAAGATAGAGCAGTTTATGTTCCGTAGGACAGGACTCTGTTGGTACATTTATCATTCTTGCGCGATAGCTGACAGTAAAGCATACTCAACACCGTAGTTACTCAAGTGTGATTATCTTACCACTGGGGAGGAGTCACATGATTATTTTAGTTGATGAAACATAGACATATTTAAAAAAAAACAAATGTGGCGGAGGGGCCACAGGAAAAATAAAAAATAAAAATTAAAATTAAAATCTGCATTTCCATCGGTCTTAATGATTAGGACTACGTTAAAGAAAGCATTACAATAAAAGGATTATGAGCCAACTCAAAATTATTTTTAAAATAATAGCACAGTAGGCCGGGCGCGATGGCTCAAGCCTGTAATCCCAGCACTTTGGGAGGCCGAGGCGGGTGGATCACAAGGTCAAGAGATCGAGACCATCCTGGTCAACATGGTGAAACCCCGTCTCTACTAAAAATACAAAA
>NW_016107398.1:5048740-5051103 GCF_001604975.1 Cebus imitator | reverse complement strand
CTCACTGCAACTCTGCCTCCTGGTTCAAGCAATTCTCCTGTGTCAGCCTCCCGAATAGCTGGGATTACAGGCATGCGCCACCACATCCAGCTAATTTTTGTAATTTTAGTAGAAATGGGGTCTCACCATGTTGGTCAGACTGATCTCAAACTCCTGACCTCTGGTTAACTGCCTGCCCTGGCCTCCCAAAGTGCTGGAATTACAGCTGTGAGCCACCTGGCTGCAAGAATTCTTTATATCTTCAGGATACTAAATTATTTTAATTTCAGCACTTTGGGAGGCCAAGGAGGGAATATTGCTTAAGCCCAGGAGTTTGAGACCAGCCTGGGCAACATAGGGAGACTCTGTTTCTATGAAGAATTAAAATAATTAGCTGGGCATGGTGATACACACCTGTAGTCCCAGCTGCTGGCAAAGCTGGGGTGGGAGAATTGGTTGATTCTGGTATGTTGAGGATGCATTGAGCTGAGATAGGGCCTGGGTGACAGAGTGGGAACCTGTCTCAAAAAAAAAAAAGATAAATAATGTTCTTTCCTTATGGTGTTTTTGTCTAGTCTTGGTAACAGTATAATACTAGCAAAGAATATTTGAGGGAGTGTTCCTTCCTCTTCTATTTTTTGAGAGTTTGTGGAGTATTGGTGTTAATTCTTCTTTAAAAATTTGGTAGGCTTGGGCCAGGTGTGGTGGCTCACACTTGTAATCCCAGCACTTTGGGAGGCTGAGGTGGGTGGATCACGTGAGGTCAGGAGTTCGAGACCAGCCTGGCCAACATAGTGAAACCCCATCTCTACTAAAAATACAAAATTAGCCAGGCATGATGGTGCATGCCTGTAGTCCCAGCTACCGGAAGGCTGAGATGGGAGAATCACTTGAACCAACCTGGGAGTTGGAGGTTGCAGTGAACCGAGATTGTGCCACTGCACTCCGGCCTGGAAAACAAAAGCAAAACTCTGTCTCAACAACAACAACAAAAAGATTTGGTAGACTTCAGCTGAGAAGGCAAGTGGGCCCGGGATTTCAGTTATGGTAAGTTTTTTTGTTTGTTTTTGGTTTTTTCCAGAGATAGGATCTGCCTCTGCCTCCCTGGCTGGAGTGCAGTAGCCCGATAATAGCTCACTGCAACCTTAAACCCCTAGGCCCAAAGGATCTTCCTGCCTGAGCTTCCCAAGTAGTTGAGACTATAGGTACATGCCACCATGTTGAACTAATTTAAAAAAATTTATAGAGATGGGGTCTCACTATGTTTCCCAGGCTGGTCTCAAACTCCTGGCATCAAATGATCCTTCTGCTTTGGCCTCTCAACATTCTAGGATTACAGGTGTGAGCCACTGCACCTAGCCCTTTCTTCTTTTTAAATATAGATGTCTACAAATATAAATTTCAAATTAAGCACTGCTCTGTGTGTGCTGGAATGTTTTCAAAGCTCCAGCCCTGTGCCTTAGCCTTCACTTCCTACTTATACAGAACCTCAAGGTTCATTCTAGACATGGGCAGAGCACTGCACAGACACATGGCCTTTTAGATTTCCAGTACTATGTTGAACCTTTGCAAAGCTTTGCATGAACATCTCATTCCACAGTTTTCCTTGTTAATTGTTTTTTGGATAGGTCACCTTGTTAGCTCTAACTGGTATTACTGCCTTGGGCATCTGTAGTGTTAAATGATTGCCACTGATTGTTTTCAACAAATGCTCTAGGGATAAAGCTAGTCACATACAGTGAGCCTACTCAGGTCAAATAAATACAGGCCTTGGGAATGGAGATTTTCAGAGACCTGCAAGACAGGTTAACTAGTGACAATTCTCTGGGGATTGTACTTAAGTCTACTCTGAAACTAAGAAGCATAGGATGGAAACAGTTTAAGTTAAAAGCTATAAAACTCACTGTTCTTTCTGATATTCAGCAGGTTTTTTTTCTGTTTTATTTTTTTTTGAGACAGTCTCCATCTGTCACCCAGGCTGGAGTGCAGTGGTATGATCTCAGCTCACTGCAACCTCTACCTCCCAGGTTTAAGTGACTCTCCTGCCTTGGCCTCCTGAATAGCTGGGACTGCAGGCGCATGCCACGTGCCTGGCTAATTTTCGTATTTTTAGTAGAGACAGCGTTTTACCACGTTGGCATTGGCCAGGCTGGCCTTCAACTCCTGACCTCAAGTGATCAACCTGCCTCAGCCTCCCAAAGGGCTAGGGTTACAGGCATGAGCCACTGTGCACACTCCAGCAGTTTTTCTTGAATAAATGCTCCTAAGATGGTGCAAGCTTTTGGTTAATATCTAATGTTTGAATAATTTGATTTGGCAATTTTTGTCAGTGTTCTGTTCCTTTTATGAATGAACAGATTTTCATAAGCTCTTATCCCATTATT
>NW_016107398.1:5044007-5047970 GCF_001604975.1 Cebus imitator | reverse complement strand
TTAGTAGAGACGGGGTTTCACCATGTTGACCAGGATGGTCTCGATCTCTTGACCTCGTGATCCACCCGCCTCGGCCTCCCAAAGTGCTGGGATTACAGGCTTGAGCCACCGCGCCCGGCCTGAAATGTAGTTTTTATGTTTTTACATTTCAGTGAGTTTACCTAATATAAAATAAACTGCATATAATATGAAGTATACAATTTAATAAATTTTATGTATCCATGAAATCATATCAGCACAATCAAGTAATGAAAATAGCCTTTTTTACCTCAAAAGTTATGGCTGGGTACAGTGGCTCACACCTGTAATCCCAGTACTTTGGGATGCTTAGGCAGGTGGATCAACTGAGGTTAGGAGTTCAAGATCAGCCTGGCCAACATGGTGAAACCCTGTCTCTACTAAAAATACAAAAATTAGCCAGGTGTGGTGGTGCTTACCTGTAATCCCAGCTACTCGGGAGGCTGAGGCAAGAGAATCACTTGAACCCGGGAGGCAGAGTTTGCAGTGAGCTGAGATTGCGCCACTGCACTACAGCCTGGGAGGCAGAGTGAGACTCCATCTCAACAACAACAAAAGTTCTCCTGTGCTCCTTTGCAATTCCCTCCCTAGCTCATCCATCCCAAAACAAGCACTGATTTCCTTTCTGAAATAATTTCCTTTCTGGATATAAGTGCTTTATCAGACATGTGATTGGCAAATACATTTCCCAGTGTCTGGCTAATCTTTTCAGTCCTTAACAGTGTTTTTTGAAAAGAAAATTTTTTGAAAAAAAAATTAAATTTTAAAAATTATCTTTATGAATTGTTTATCTCATATGTAAGAACTATGACTAATCCAAGACTACGACATTTTTTCTTAGGTTTTCTTCTAAATGTTAATAGTTTTAGGTTTAAATTTAGGTCTGTAATCCATTTTTAATTAATTTTTATACATGGCATCAAGTACTTATTGAAACTTTTTTTTTTTGCTCGTGGATATTCAATTTTTCTAGTTAAAAAGACAAGAAAATTCCATTTGTTAAAAAGACTATTCTTTCTCCACTGACTCGTACATGACTCTTTGTTCACAATCAAATGATACAGATGTATGGGTTTACTTCTAGTTGTCCTATTTGCCTATATTGATGCTATCTATAATCACATTATCTTGATTTCCATGAATTTATAATAAATCTTCCTAAATCAGATAGCATCAGTTCTTCAACTTTGCTCTTTTTCAGAGGTATTTTGGCTCATCTAGGTCATTTGTATTTCCTTATAAATATTATGGTCTTTGGTTATTTAGATCTTTTTTTGGCTCATGATTTTACAATGAAAAAATTAAAAAAATTTTTTAAAAGGCCTTTAATTCCTTTTAGCAATGTTTTGTAATTATTTTTTTTACTAGATATGCCTTACAAATCTTTTGCCAGAATATTCTCTAAGTATTTTATATTTTTGATGTATTTTTAATATATTATTGTAATTGGATTTATAATTTCAGTTTTTGATTATTTATTACTAGTTTAAAGAAATTAAATTGGCCAGGCATGGTGGCTCATGCCTATAATCCCAGCACTTTGGGAGGCCGAGGTGGGCGGATCATGAGGTCAGGAGTCCAGACCAGCCTGGCCAATATGGTGAAATCCCCTCTCTGCTAAAAATACAAAAATTAGCCAGGCATGGTAGCAGGCACCTGTAATCTCAGCTACTCAGGAGGCTGAGGAAGGAGAATTGCTTGAACCTGAGAGGCAGAGGTTGCAGTGAGCCGAGATTGTGCCATGGCACTCCAGCCTGAGTGACCAGAACAAAACTGTGTCTCAAAACTAAATAAATAAATAAAATTGATTTTTGCAGTTGATCTTGTATCCTGGTGACTTGCCAAATTTATTTTCCAGTTCTAGTAACTTTTTTTTTAATTCCAAAGGATTTTCTGTTTGAGCAATCGCCTATAGGCAGTTTTATCACTTCCTTTACAATTTGAATGTTTCTATTTTTTTCCTTGCCTTATTGCACTGGCTAGAACTCCTAGTATAATATTGAAAAAAAATTATGAGAATAGATATCTTTCCCTCGTTCCTATACTTAGGGAAAAACATTTAATCTTTTACCATTTATGATATTATCTGTATGTTTTATGTAGATTTTTTTTTTTTGAGACGGAGTCTTGCTCTGTTGCCAGGCTGGAGTGCAGTGGTGCAATCTCGGCTCACTGCAACCTCCACCTCTGGGTTCAAGCGATTCCTCCACCTCAGCCTCCCGAGTAGCTGGGACCACAGGCTTGTGCCACCATGCCCAGCTAATTTTTGTATTTTTAATAGAGACGAGGTTTCACCATGTTGGCCAGGATGGTCTCGATCTCTTGACCTCATGATCCGCCCACTTCGGCCTCCCAAAGTGCTGGGATTACAGGTGTGAGTCACCATGCCCAGCCACATAGATGTTTTATATCACATTGAGAAAGTCTGTTTTATTTCTAATTCACTGACATACATTTACTTATTTATTTATTTATTTATTTTTAAGAAAAAGTTCCAAATTAATAGGTCTTTTATTGCATCATTTAAGTATCACAAGTAGGTCTTAGCTATGATAGGCATCTTGTGTTTCTGTAGCTGGACAACTCTAAGGTCTTACTCATCAGCCTGCTGAACAGTTCTTTTCAGAGACATAGATTACCATCCAAAAATTTCCGGATATCCTTGTTTTTAACTGTTGTTGCTTGCTGAATCAAAGCCGCTGAATTTGAAACAAGCTCAATGTCATTTCCTTCAAGGATTAATTCATCTTTCTGGGCTTGTGATACTGAACAAGCAACACCTGGTCTCATTCGAACCCTGCGGATGTATTTTTCACCTAAGAAATTTCGGATTTCAACAAGAGACCCATTTTCCTGGATAACGACGTTGATGGGGAAGTGGGCATACACAGACCTCATCTTGTAACGGAAGCCCAGCGTAACACCCTTGATCATGTTCTGTAAGTGACTACCAATAGTCCGAACGGTAGCAAGTTCCTTTCGGTTACCCCACCATTTGTCAACCCGGAGCCTCTTTTTTTTCTTTCCAAGAAGACTGAGTTCTACATTGATGTGATTGAAGTCCCTCCGCAGGGTTCCTCTGGGGCCCTTCACGATAACTGTGCGTCCCTTCAGAGTAATGTCGACATTTTCTGGAATGTCGACAGTCTGATTGCTGAGAATGGTCTTCATTCTCGCAGTAAACGCAGCAAAGAAGGAACGTCTTTCCTCATCACGTACTTGTATCCCGTCTACTTATTTATTTATATATTTTGAGACAGGGTCTCACTCTGTTGCCCAGCTGGAGTGCAGGGGCTCAATCACAGCTCACTGCAACCTTTAACTCCTGGGTTCAAGGGACCCTTTCACCTCAGCCTCTCGAGTAGCTGGGACTACAGGCTTGTGCCACCATGCCTGGCTAATTTTTATTTATTTGTTTTTATTTTTATTTTTCTTGAGAAAGGGTGTCACTCAATAGCCCAGGCCGCAGTGCTGTGGTGCTATCATGGTTCACTGTAGCCTCAGCATTCTAGGCTCAAGTGATCCTCCCACCTTAGCCTCCCAAGTAGCTGGGACCACAAGTATGCACCACCGTGCTCAACTAATTTTTAAATTTGTTTCTAGCCACAGGGTCTCCCTATGTTGCCCAAGCTGGTCTTGAACTCCTGGGTTCCACGTGATCCTCCTGCCTTGGTCTCCCAAAGTGCTGGGATTATAACATGAGCCACCACACCTGGCCTGACATTTGTTTTAGGTCAGAAATAGATACTGAGCTTTGTCATATCCTTTTTCTGCATGTATTGAGAGAATGTCATACAGGTTTTCTTTTTTAGTCTTGTTAATATGTTACATTGGCAGGCCGGGCATAGTGGCTCACACCTGTAATCCAAGCACTTTGGAGGCCAAGGCGGGTGGATTACCTGAGGTCGGGAGTTCAAGACCAGCCTGACCAACATGGTGAAACCC
>NW_016107398.1:5041084-5042980 GCF_001604975.1 Cebus imitator | reverse complement strand
AAAAAAAAAAAAAAAAAGAAAAAGAAACAAAATCTACATTAAAATCCTTTGTTGGAATGCTTTACACTTTCCACAGAACAGAAACTAAAATAACCTGTTATGCAATTAGTCACAAATACAGTCCTCGAGTTTTTTGCCCATACACATGAGTATTTGTCTAAATCATGTCTTCTTTGTAGCAGCTAGGCCCTGCCACCACTGTGCTTGGCTGAGTTCACAAATCTGTTGTAACCTGTAGCTTCCCTGTCGCTTCTCTGGTTTTCCTCTCCTGCTAAGCTTTGTTTCCTAATTAAAATCTTCTGCCACTGCCATAGCTACTGCTGCTACTGGAACCGCCATAGCCGCCTTGGTTTCGTGGTTTGGCAAAGTATTGGCCACCACCACCATAGGGGCCAGAGCTTCTGCCTCCAAAGTTTCCTCCCTTCATGGGTCCAAAATTTGAAGACTGATTGTTGTAACTGCCAAAATCATTGTAGCTTCCACCACCTCCAAAATTGCCTCAATCATTACCGAATCCATTATAGCCATCCCCACTGCCACCATATCCACCACCACCACGGCTGCCACCAAAGCCACCATGACCACTAAAGTTTCCTCCACGACCAAAGTTGTCATTCCCACCGAAACCACCTCCACAACCACAACCAAAGTTTCCAGAACCACTTCGACCTTGTTGGCTGGATGAAGCACTAGCCATCTCCTGCTTTGACAGGGCTTTCCTAACTTCACAGCTGTGGCCATTCACAGTATAGTATTTTTGAATGACAGTCTTCTCCACAGAGTCATGGTCATCAAAGGTTACAAAGGCAAAGCCCCTTTTCTTGCCACTGCCTCTGTCAGTCATGATTTCAATCACTTCAGTTTTTCCATACTGTTCAAAATAATCTCTTGGGTGATGTTCTTCAGTGTCTTGTTTAATGCCACCAACGAATATTTTTTTCACAGTTAAGTGGGCACCTGGTCTTTGAGAATCTTCTCTTGAGACAGCTCTCTTTGTTTCCACAAGTCTTCCATTCACTTTGTGCGGCCTTGAATTCATGGCTGCATCCACTTCCTCCACAGTTGCATATGTGAGGAACCCAAAGCCCCTGGAGCGCTTGGTGTTTGGATCTCTCATTACCACACAGTCTGTGAGCGTTCCCCATTGCTCAAAATGGCTCCTCAGGCTCTCATCAGTTGTTTCAAAGCTCAGCCCTCCAATGAAGAGCTTCCTCAGCTGTTCCGGCTCTTTAGGAGACTCTGACTTAGACATGATCACAGGGAGAAGAGAGACTTTAACGATGCTTCTTCGGCGGCATCCACGGACAGAACGGAGCAAACTCACCTATTTTTGTTTTTGATGTTTGTTGAGACAGGGTCTGGTTCTGTCACCTAGGTTGGAGTGCAGTGGAATGATCAAGGCTTACTGCAACCTCTGCCTCCTAGGCTTATGTTATCCTCCCACCACAGCCTCCTGAGTAGCTGGGACTACAGACACCTGCCACCATACCCAGCTAATTTTATGTCTGAGTTTTTTGTAGAGACAGGATATTTCTGTGTTGCCCAGGTTGATCTCCAAACTCCTGAGCTGAAGCAATCCACCTACCTCAGACTCGTAACGTGCTGGGATTACAAGCATGAGTCACCTCACCAGCTGACCTGTGTCATATGGACATAGGAACAATCAGGAACCAAAGTCTAGGGCTTTGCAAGAGAACAGGGGTAGTCTGGAATTGTCAAATCCAAGGGCAGAAAGAAACGGCAGGATCTGAAATAAAGAATCATCAAGTCAGGCATGGTGGCATGCACTTGTAGTCCCAGCTATTCAGGAGGCTGAGGCAGGAGGTTTGCTTGAAGTCAGGAGTTCAAGACTGAAGTACGCTGTGATCATGCCTGTGATTAGCCTGGCCAACACAG
>NW_016107398.1:5037080-5038127 GCF_001604975.1 Cebus imitator | reverse complement strand
AGAGAGAGATTGACCAAAACAAAGGCATGACAGGCCCCAGGCCAGTCTAAAGCTCAGCAGGGCAGTCATTAAATCTTAAAGATCCAAAATAATCTCCTTTAACTCCAAAAAGGGAAGGACTCACTTCCAGGGCATGCTGATGCAAAGAGTGAGCTCACAAAGCCTTGGGCAGCTCCTCCCCTGTGGTTCTGCAGGGTAAAGCCCTCAGCAGCTGCTTTTATAAGCTAACATTGAGTGCCTGTGGCTTTTCTAGGTGCACAGTGCAAGCTGTCAGTGCATCTACTATTCTGGGGTCTGTAGGATGGTGGCCGTCTTCACACAACTCCAACAGGCAATGCCCCAGTGGGGACACTGAGGGAGCTACAACCCCACCTTTCCCCTCCACACTGCCCTAGTAGAGGTCCTCCATGAGGGTCTGCCCCTCCAGCAGACTGTTGTCTGGACATCCAAGTGTTTCCATACATTCTCTGAAATCTAGGCGGAGGCTCTCAAACCTCGGCTCTTGCCTTCTGTGCATCCACAGCCCAACACTACATGGAAGCATGGCTGGGAGGCCTCAGGAAATTTGTAATCATGGTGGAAGGCAACGGGGAAACAAGTACATCTTACCATGGTGGAGCAGGAGAGAGAGTGAAGGGGGAAGCACTACACATTTTCAAACAGCCAGGTCTCAGGAGAACTCACCCACTATCATGAGAACCACAAGGGGAAAATCTGTCCCCATTATCCAATCACCTCCCAGCAGGTACTTCCTCCAACACAGGGGATTACAATTCAACAAGAGATTTTGGTGGGAACACAGAGCCAAACCACATCAATGAGCAAAGAATATGACCAGACACTTCTCAAAAGAAGACATACACGTGGCCAACAAGCATATGAAAAAATGCTCATCATCACTAATCATTACAGAAATGCAAATTGGCTGGGCATGGTGGCTCACACTTGTAATCCCTGCACTTCGGGAGGCTGAGGTGGGAGGATCACTTAAGCCCAGGAGTTCAAGACCAGCCTGGGCAATACAGTGAGACCCCATCTCTCTCTTAA
>NW_016107398.1:5032552-5033589 GCF_001604975.1 Cebus imitator | reverse complement strand
AAAACTCCATCTCAAAAAAAAAAAAAGTAAAAAAAAATAGGCCAGGTACAGTGGCTCAATCCTGTAATCCCAGCACTTTGGGAGTCCGAGGCAGGCAGATCACAAGGTCAGGAGTCCAAGACCAGCCTGGCCAACATGGTGAAACCCCGTCTCTACTAAAAATACAAAAATTAGCTGGGCATGGTGGCAGGTGCCTGTAATCTCAGCTACCCAGGAGGCCGAGGCTGGAGAATTGCTTGAACCTGGGAGGCAGAGGTTGCAGTGAGCCAAGATTGTGCCACTGCATTCCAGCCTGGTGACAGAGCAAGACTCAGTCTTGGGGGGAAAAAAAAGTCAAAATATAATAGATGCTGGTGAAATTGCAGTGAAAAGGGAATACTTTTTCACTGCTAGTGAAAATGTAAGTTAGCTCAACCAACTGTGGAAAGCAGTTTGAAGATTTCCCAAAGAATTTAAAGTGGAACTACCAGCTGGACGCAGTAGCTCACACCTGTAATCCTACCACTTTGGGAGGTTGAGGTGAGAGGATCATTTGAGGCCAGGAGTCTGAGAGAAGCCTGGGTAACATACTAAGACCCCATCTCTACAGAAAATAAAAAATTAGGCAGGCATGTTGGCATGTGCCTTGTGGTCCCAGCTGTTTGGGAGGCTGAGGTAGAGGATGCTTTGAGCCTGGGAGGTCGAGCCTGTAGTGAGATATGATCATGCCACTGTACTCTAGCCTGGGCAACAGAGCAAGACCCTGTCTCAGAAAAAAAATAAAAATAAAAATAACCTGTCGGGCGCAGTGGCTGAAGCCTGTAATCCCAGCACTTTGGGAGGCCAAGGCGGGTAGATCACGAGGTCAAGAGATTGAGATCATCCTGGTCAACATGGTGAAACCCCGTTTCTACTAAAAATACAAAAAATTAGCTGGGCATGGTGGCACGTACCTATAATCCCAGCTACTCAGGAGGTTGAGGCAGGAGAATTGCCTGAACCCAGGAGGCGGAGGTTGAGGTGAGCTGAGATTGCGCCATTACACTCCAGCCTGGGTA
>NW_016107398.1:5030247-5031326 GCF_001604975.1 Cebus imitator | reverse complement strand
AAAAAAAAAAAAAAAAAAAAAAAGAAAAGTGTGACTTCTGAGCCTTCATGGAGAAATAAATTAAAAAGAAAGAAAAGTGTGACTTCTAGGCCTTCATGGAGAAATAAATACATAAGAAAGAAAAGTGTGACTTTTGGTCTTGTTCTCTAAGCTTCTCCTGTAGCTGCAGTCTCTCAAAATAATGAGCTCAAAATAATCCTTATGCCAAAGGCTTCTGCAGTTTTTCAATATGCCAAGGTGACATATTTTGAAGTAGCATGTCCTGAACCCCATCACCTTGAAACTCCCTCAACATACAATAAAATAAGTATGTATTATTTCCACATTATTCTAATTTCATGTTAAATTAAGTTTAGCCTAAAACTGCCTTCTTAAATATTTTGAGCTCAGCTTAAAGATTTCTCTGTATACAGTGACTGTAACTGAACTGGATGTGTAAACAGACTAACCTACTCTTGTGCCAATCACAGCGTTTTGGCCAATCACAGGCAGCTAACTGTTCAAACCATGTTCAAATAAGACAAATGCCAAGCTGTAACCAATCTAGCTATTTCTATACCCCACTTCTGTTTTTCTGTACGTCATTTTCTTTTTTCTGTCCATAAATATTATTTGGCCATGTGATAGCCCTGGAGTTGCCCTGAACCTATTTGGGTTCAAGGAGCTGCTGGATACTCAGATCATTCTTTTTTTTTTTTTTTAAATGGGGTTTCACCAGGCTGGTCTTGAACTCCTGACCTCAGGTGATCCACCCACCTTGGCCTCCCAAAGTGCTAGGATTACAGGCGTGAGCCACTGCGCCCAGCTCTCAGATTATTCTTTACTCAGTTAAACTCTGTTAAATTTAATTTTCAAGTTTTTCTTTTAACATCCATCACACTGTTAGAGCTAATTCACTCCCATTGAAAAACCTAGCCCCATATCAGGACCACAGACCAGTCTTGTCCTTTGTTGTGAGGAATTGAAGGCAATATAATTCAGTAGCTCAAGTGACACTTTAGCTGCTAGTCTGACTTTGCCCTGTGCTTTCAGGACTTGGGTTATTCTGCTTTATTCTCACTATTTTTTTTTTTTTTTTT
>NW_016107398.1:5027634-5028745 GCF_001604975.1 Cebus imitator | reverse complement strand
TCTCTACTAAAAATACAAAAATTAGCTGGGCATGATTGTGGGCACCTGTAATCCCAGCTACTTGGGAGTCTGAGGCAGGACAATTGCTTGAACCCGGGAGGTGGAGGCTGCAGTGAGCCGAGATTGTGCCGTTGCACTTCAGCCTGGGCGACAGAGCAAGACTCCGTCTCAAATAAATAAATAAAATAAAATAAATTACAGATTGACTCTCTTTCTCACTGTTCTTGTTCTGTAAATGACAAGGAAAGACCAGAGACCAGACCACTTCCCCTTCAATCAATGACCTTTGTCATAGGTTAACCGCCTCCTTTATTGTCCTGTACCTAATTCAAAACAGATGGCACAAAAGACTCCATGACTGTTTCATCTTCAGTGTAGAATGTTAAGCATACCTTTCTTGAAAGAAAAATACCACTTTAATCAATCAAATCATTGTAACTATGCATTAACACTTACATAAAAAGATGCTGAAATTCTGTTAAGCTTGCCTAAACGCTGTCTGTATAAATAACCCCACACTTCTACATGTTGGAACATTCTTCCACTCTTTGGAATCTGTGCTTCCAGGATGGCTATTCTCGAACTCTACACTTAATCATATTTTCTGAATCTTGTTATTTAAGGTTGACAATATCAACGTTCACTTTTTATTTGTTATTGACAACAATTGCTTTTGAGAAAGAAAAGTGGCTCAGCACAGCCTAAGGAATGTGAAGTATGCAAAGTTTATCAGGCCCACGGAGACAGGAACACCAGACTTCAATCACAGCCCCCGAAGCCATGCCTGGAGGTAATTGTTTTATTTTCCTAAAATGTTACCAGGAATTACACAATGTAACCCTGACTCATTATCTTCATGTTCCTGGGTTTTGTGATACAAAACAATGTATCCTTAGCCAATCAATAGCTTATTTTAGAGAACCAATGTTAATTCTTGGTAAACTCTTCAGGGACTGCTCTCTAACTTCTCTTTTTTCATGAGTAAACCCACTTAGGATAGGAGCATATATTCAGGGGAACTTTAATCTCTGATTCTCTGGTTGTAGTCCTCAACCTTAGTCAGAATAAACTCTCAAGTTATATTAATTTTGGCTTCAGTTTCTTAAAAAAA
>NW_016107398.1:5022022-5025679 GCF_001604975.1 Cebus imitator | reverse complement strand
GTTTTAGTAGAGACGGGGTTTCACCATGTTGACCAGGATGGTCTTGATCTCTTGACCTCGTGATCCACCCGCCTCGGCCTCCCAAAGTGCTGGGATTACAGGCTTGAGCCACCGCACCCGGCTAATTATACTTTTTTAAAAAATTTTATTTTTCCATAAGTTATTGGGGTACAGGTGGTATTTGGTTACATGAGTAAGTTCTTCAGTGGAGATTTGTGAGAACCTGGTGCACCCATTACCTGAGCAGTATACACTGCATCATATTTGTCGTCTTTTGTGAATAGCCTTTTGACTCTGCATTAAGAAACTCTTTCTGCTCTCTGTGTAGCATGTGTCATATCTGGCAGGCACTCTGCAAGAATCCTACTGTGCTCCCATCTGTCATACTTCCATATAACTTCAGGCATAGAGCTCAAAAACTATTTTCTAAAGAGATTTTTGTTTCTATTTTGTTAATAAATGCAACAGCGAAAAAAACAGAAAGTGCTTACTTATCTTCATAATTCCTTGAATAGAAAAATGTTTAAATTATAATTTATTTTATGTTCTAACTTTTGTTTTAGGTTTGCAGGTACATGTGAACGTTTGTTACATAGATAAGCTCATGTCACAGTGTTCGTTGTATAGATTGTTTCATCACTCAGGTATTAAGCCCAGTATTCAGTGCTTATCTTTTCTGCCCCTCTCCCTCCTCCCAGATTCCATCCTCAAGTAGATTCCAGTGTCTGTTTTCTTCTTTGTGTTCATAAGTTCTCATAATTTAACTCCCACTTACAAGTGGGAACATGTGGTAGTTTTCTGTTTCTACATTAGTTTGCCAGGGATAATGGCCTCCAGCTCTATCTATGTTCCTGAAAAAGACATGATCTTGTTCTTTTTTATGGCTACAAAACATTCTAGTTTTTTAACTGAAATATCATTATGGCCAGGTGCAGTAGCTCACGCCTATAATCCCAGCACTTTAGGAGGCCAAGGAAGGCAGAACACTTGAGATCAGGAGTTTCAGACTAGCCTGGCCAACATGGCGAAACCTGGCCTCTACTAAAATACGAAGTTAGAGAGAAACACCGTCTGTCCTAAAAATACAAAATATCTCCGCACTTTGGGAGGCTCGCACCTGTAATCCCAACACTTTGGATGGCAGATGTCTGTAATCCCAGCTAATCAGGAGGCTGAGGCCGAATAATCACTTGAACCTCGGAGGCAGAATTTGCAGTGAGCTGAGATTACACCAGTGCACTCCAGCCTGGGCAACAGAGTGAGACTCCGTCTCAAAACAAACAAACAAACAAAAACCCACAAAAAACTGTTATTATACTTTCTGTAAGAAAATCAGAGACTAACTGCCTTTCATACTCAGAAGAAAGCTTGTTTTAGGATGGAAACAGAATATAGGTCACAGAGTTAAAGCGTTCACCAAAAAACCTCAGATGAACAGGCAAACAGGAAAATTAAGAGTTTCGTTGCTTTTTTTTTTTTTTTTTTAAAATTGCCATTCTTGAGGAGACTTTGGATGCTTCTAGATCTTTTTGCCAAATCTTCAATTCTGTACAACAAATTCCTTCCTGATGTCCCTTTGAAGGAACTTATCTGAGTATAAGATCAGTCTGGGTCATCTGGTGGTATCTTCTGTTACACTACCAGAAATAAAGATGCCATCCCAGGGCTAAAAGAATTTAACTTTCATATTATAAAAATGAAAGTTCAAGTGCAACACTGACATCTAGTGGAAGAAATATTTCAGTAATTTACCAAATAAACATTTTTGTTTTTGTCAATTAGGGGAAAAAAAGATGTGGGCCCAGTGCTCACACCTGTAATCTCAGCACTTTGGGAGGCCAAGGTGGGCGAATCACGAGGTCAGGAGTTCCAGACCAGCCTGGCCAACATGGCGAAATCCTGTCTCTACTAAAAATTAGCCAGGCGTGATGGCGGGTGCCTGTAATCCCAGCTACTCAGGAGGCTGAGGCAGGAGAGTCACTTGAAACCGCAAGGCGGCAGAGGTTGCAGTGAGCCAAGATGATGCCACTGCACTCCAGCCTGGGAGCAAAAATCTGTCTCAAAAAAAAAAAAAAAATTTGTCGACCAGGCGTGGTGGCTCATGCCTATAATCCCAGCACTTTGGGAGGCTGGGGCAGGCAGATCACTTGAGGTCAGGAGTTCAAGATCAGCCTGGCCAACATGGCAAAACTCTGTCTCTACTAAAAATACAAAAATTAACTGGGTGTGGTGGTGGGTGGCTGTAATCACAGCTACTGGGGAGGCAGGAGAATCACTTGAACCCAGGAGGCAGAAGTTGCAGTGAGCTGAGATCACACCACTGTACTCCAGGCTGGATGACAGAGCGAAAGTCTGTCTTAAAAAAAAAAAAACAAAAAAAACAAAAAAAACACTTTTGTCTTTTAATAAATGTTTATTTCCTAAATACATGTCAGTGCCATTGATAGAAAAGGTTTCTAACACTTATATTTAAAATATATTCTGGGTGACTTGTGTGAGCAGGACCCTGGGACCCATGACCAGTTGTTCAGCAGGATATCAGGTAATCTCTGGCATCCACAGAACTCATTTGGACAAGCTAACAAGGCCTGTTCCTGCTCACAGTTTTTCCCTCCATTAGAGCTCTCATGGAGTGTTTTGACAGTAGCCATACAGACTATGGGTGGGGCTCTGGTCATACGCTTTAAAGATTCTTGGAGATAATAGTGAAATAATATCTCTTAGACCTCAGGGTAGAGTCCAGAAAATAAGAGGAGATTAAAGTAAGATTTTTAGGCTAGGCACGGTGGCTCATGCCTGTAATCCTAGTACTTAGGGAGGCTAAGGTGGGTGGATCACTTGAGGTCAGGTGTTTGAGACTAGCCTGGCCAACATGGTGAAACCTCGTGTCTAGTAAAAATATGAAAATTAGCCGGGTATGGTGATGCATGCCTGTAATCCTAGCTACTTGAGAGGCTGAGGCAAGAAGATTGCTTGAGCCCAGGAGGCAGAGGTTGTAGTGAGCCGAAAGCACACCACTATACTCCAGCCTGGGAGACGGGAGAGAAACTGTGTCTCAAAAAAAGAAAAAAAAAAATTAAGATTTTTAGATAAGATGTATGCAAGGAAGCTAGATGCAGTGGCACACACCTGTAATTCTAGCACTTTGGGAGGCCAGGATGGGAGGATTGTTTGAGTTTAGGAGTTTGGGACCATCCTGGGCAACATAGTGAGACCTCATCTCTGGTTAAAAAAAAAAAGTTAGCTGAGCATGGTGATGTGCATCCATAGTCCCAGCTACTTAGGAGGCTGAGATGGTAGGGCTGCTTGAGCTCAGGAGATGGAGGCTGCAGTGAGCTATGATCCTACCATTGCACTTTACCCTTGGTGACAGAGCAAGACCTTGCCTCAAAAAATATATTATATAGGTGGCCAGGCAATGTGGCTCATGCCTGTAATCCCAGCACTTTGGGAGGCTGAGGCAGGCGGATCACGAGGTCAAGAGATTGAGACCATCCCGGCCAACATGGTGAAACCCCATCTATACTAAAAGAAAAAAAAAAAGCCGGGCATGGTGGCTCACGCCTGTAATCCAAGCACTTTGGAGGCCAAGGCAGGCGGATCACCTGAGGTCAGGAGTTCAAGACCAGCCTGACAAACATGGTGAAACCCTGTCTT
>NW_016107398.1:5019185-5020312 GCF_001604975.1 Cebus imitator | reverse complement strand
TTTTTTTTTTTTGAGATGGAGTCTCACTCTGTCGCCCAAGCTGGAGTGCAGTAGTGTGATCTCAGCTCACTGCAACCTCTGCCTTTGGGGTTCAACAGATTCTTCTTCCTCAGCCTCCACAGTAGCTAGGATTATAGGTGCCATCTCTGCAGTCTGCACCCTCAGGGACCCTGGAAGTCTTCCCTACCCCATCCCAGCAGGTTCAGAGGTGTCTTCTCCCACTGCCTGGCCTCTCTCCTCTCCCGGGATGGCTCCAATCTCGGAGCAGGGGTGCTATCACAGACCAGCCAGGTGTGCACAAGCTTGGGGCAGTGCTGACACACCAGCCCTCTGCTGTCTCTGCCCCCTCCGGAATTTGGGCACCCATGAGCATGAGAGGGGAAGCCAAGAGGGGCTGAGGGTGGAAGCCAAGTGAGGGCAGAGAACAACTTGGCACTGGCCTACAGGAACCCGTTGGTGCAAACAGCCTGGCTGCCAAGGATGCTGGTAGTGCAGTGGAAGGCAGATAGGCTCCTGGACAAAGGAGGCAGATCCCCATAAGATTCCACCTTCAGGGCAGGGATCTTCAAGACCACACTGGGAAACATGGCAAAACCCCTGAAGGCTGGGGGTCAGGTGCCAGTCCCTGTGGATTTGAGTAGGCATTTATGGTGCCTTGTCGGGCCAGCCCATGGCCACCTATGGACCAATCAGCATGCACTTTCTCCTCTCGGAGGTCCATAAAAGCCCCAGACTCAGCCAGAGCAGGGCAGAGGATGGAGAGACCATGGGACTGCCAGCTGCAGAGAGGAGCCACCCACTCCAGGCCTCCTCTCTGCTGGGAGCTAAACACTCCATGGGACAACCTGCCTACAAAGAGGAGCTGCCCACTGCAAGTCTCATTTGAGCTGTTCTAACACTCAATAAAGTTCCTCTTCATCTTGCTCACCCTTCACTTGTCTACATGCCTCATTCTTCCTGGACACAGGATAAGAATGCAGGCAAAGGTGGCTGGGCGCGGTGGCTCACGCCTATAATTCCAGCACTTTGGGAGGCCGAGGCGGGTGGATCACGAGGTCAAGAGATCGAGACCATCCTGGTCAACATGGTGAAACCCCGTCTCTACTAAAAAAAAACTACAAAAAATT
>NW_016107398.1:5016865-5018100 GCF_001604975.1 Cebus imitator | reverse complement strand
CCTCGGCCTCCCAAAGTGCTGGGATTTTTTTTTTTTTAATAAAGGCAAGGCATGATGGCTCACACCTGTAATCCCAGCACTTTGGGAGGACAAGGCAGGCGGATCATGAGGTCAAGAGATCGAGACCATCCTGGCCAACATGGTGAAACCCCGTCTGTGCTAAAAATACAAAAATTAGCTGGGTATGGTGGCGCGCACCTGTAATCCCAGCTACTTGGAATGCTGAGGCACTAGAATCACTTCAACCCGGGAGGCGGAGGTTGCAGTAAGCCAAGATCTCGCCTGGCGACAGAGTGAGACTCCATCTCCAAAAAAAAAAAAAAGTTTCACTAAAGCTTCCTATTTCTTTGGTTTTACGAGACATGCCCACTTATAGATAGCACAGAATCTTGTACGTTTTGTGGACAGATATTCACCCTTGTCACACATGGCCCTTTTTTGGATCATGCCAATTCCTTCACGCAGTTCATCCCTAGAAGCAGGTAAACAGGGACATCATCACCTCATGGACAGGTTTGAAATCGTAACTGTAAATATTCACATTGCCAGGCAGAGTTAATCCTAATAGATTCTTGATATGGAGTGTGCCAGGTGTTTTTGTTTTTGAGACGAGGTCTCACTTTGTCACCCAGGCTGGAGTGCAGTGGCACGATCATAACTTACTGCAGCCTCAACTTCCCAGGTTCCAGCAATCCTCCCACCTCAGCCTTCCAAGTAGCTAGGACCACAGGGGTGCACCACCATACCTAGTTTTAGTATTTTTGATAGAGATGGGGTTTTGCCATGTTTCCCAGGCTGGTCTCGAACTCCTGAGCACAGGTGATCTGCCCGCCTTGGCCTCCCAAAGTGCTGGAATTATAGGCGTGAGCCACCATGTTCAGTCTGAAGTGTGCCAGTTCTGATTAAGGGTGAAAATAAGGTGGAATATCTTTTCCCAACTCACCAGCATTTCCAAAACAAAAAGAAAACATTTGAGGAATAGTGAATAGTGGAACTTAATATAAGAAGGTTTGTTTTCCTTAAGAATGAGGATCACCACTTCAAACTTAATACAAAGAGCTTGTGCTTTTCCTACATTCACAAATATAACAACCCCTCACCTAAAAAAAAAAAAACCATAACAGCCCACCACTGAATTTAGATGTACACACACAGGCTGGTCTGAAGGTAGTGAGTTATCTCAGTTGACTGTTCACAGTCAGTTACAAATCGAACTCCTTGTTCTACTCTTTCCC
>NW_016107398.1:5010682-5011915 GCF_001604975.1 Cebus imitator | reverse complement strand
TTTTGTTGCCCAGGCTGGAGTGCAGTGGCATGATCTCGGCTCACTGCAATCTCCACCTCCTGGGTTCAAGCAATTCTCCTGTCTCAGCCTCCCAAGTAGCTGGGATTACAGGCACCCACCATCACGCCTGGCTAATTTTTTGTATTTTAGTAGAGATGGGGTTTGGCCATGTTGGGCAGGCTGGTTTCGAACTCTTGACCTCAGGTGATCCATCTGCCTCGGCCTCCCAAAGTGCTAGGATTAGAGGCATGAGCTACCATGCCAGGCCAACTATTTTTATATAATTACAAATTTACAGCTGGGCTTCATGGCTCATGTCTATAATCCCAGCACTTTGGGAGGCCTGGGTGGGAGGATCACTTGAGCCCAGGAGTTTGACATCAGTCTGCAATATAGAGAGACCCCATCCCTACAAACAAAAAATTACAAATTTACAAAAAAACTTGCAAGAATATTACAAGGAATTCCCATCTACCCACTAGACCCACAAATGGTTTCTGTCTTGCACCACTGCTTTATCATTCTCTATGACACACATTTGTTTGTATGCATGTATGCACATATATGTACATATATATTTTTTGAACCACTTAAAATTAAGTTGTTATTAGGTATAGAGGGCAACTGTGTTCTTTACCCCTAGATACATTTGTGTGTATTTTCTAAACACAAGGACATTCTCTTACATAACCAGTACAATGACCTAAATCAGGAAGTTTAGTATGGATGTCATACTATTGAATCTACAGTTCCTGTTCAAATTTCATAAATTGTTCAGCTAGAGTCCTTCACAGCTATTTCTTTTTCCTTGTTCAGGATCCAAGCCAAGATTACATATTTGCATTTAATTGTAATGAGTCTTTGATCGCTCTTTTTTTCCTGGCAGTTACAAAGGCAATCTTTCGTCTCTTAGTCTGGAACTGCTCCTCAGTGTTGAGAGCACAAGCCAGATATTTTGTAGAATGCTATTCAATTTGGATGTGTCTTATGTTTCATCATAGATTCAGGTTATGCATTTTTGGCAGGAATAAAAATGATACTGTATCTGTATTAGTCCATTTTCACACTGCCATAAAGTGGCCAAGACTGTGGTGGCACATGCCTGTAGTCCCAGCTACTTGGGAGGCTGAGGCAGGAGAATTGTTTGAACCCGGGAGGTGGGGGTTGCCATGAGCCGAGATCGCACCACTGCACTCAGGTCTGGGCAATAGAGCAAGACTCTGTCTCAGAAAA
>NW_016107398.1:5007166-5009877 GCF_001604975.1 Cebus imitator | reverse complement strand
GAGTGCAATGGTGTGATCTCGGCTCACTGCAACCTCCGCCTCCTGGGTTCAAGTGATTCTCCTGCCTCAGCCTCCTGAGTAGCTATACAGGCACATGCTACCACGCCTGACTAATTTTTGTATTTTTAGTAGAGACAGGGTTTCACCATATTAGCCAGGCTGGTATCAAACTCCTGACCTCAGGTGATCCGCCCACCTCAGTCTCTTAAAGTGCTGGGATTACAGACATGAGCCACTAATTATTATTTAAACCCTTCCTTTTTCTTTTTTTCTTTTTTTTGAGACAGGGTCTTTCTCTGTCGAACAAGCTGAGTGCAGTGGTATGAACACGGCTTACTACAGCCTCAAACTCCTGGCCTCAAGCCATCCTTCTGCCTCAGCCTCCCAAGTAGTTGGGACTAAAGCTGTGTGCCACCACACCTGGCTACTTTTTTTTTTTTTTAGACAGAGTCTCACTCTGTTGCCCAGGTTGGTCTCCAACTTCTGGCCTCAAGCGATTCTCCTACCTCGGCCTTCCAAAGTGCTGGGATTACAGGCATGAGCCACTGCTCCTGGCCTTTTAAACATTTTTCTAATTTGACACAGGATATTCTATACTCATTCTTTTGCTACCCCAAGAGGAAAACAAAGGAATCAAATCTGGTATTAGGTGTGCTCACTGATATTGGTGTGTCATTGTTTCTAGGTAGGCCCTTTCTGTAGAAAATGCTAGAAAAAATGTATATAAATATACCTGTGTGTGTGTGTGTGTGTGTGTGTGTGTACGTATATATATATCTGTCTAGATAGAGGGCCTAAGGTCCACCTGTCTCTCTCTACCTTAAAAACAGTAAAGTCACACTGACTTCTTTACTCCCAAACCAACACTGCCAGCGTTCATGGTAGCCCTCCTCTTTTCCATATTCGTAACTTCCATTTCCAACAGTGAGAAAACAGTGGCTTTCCAAGATTGTACCATTGTACTCCAGCCTGGGAGACAGAGCAAGATTCCATCACAAAAAAAAAAAAAGAAGAAGAAGGCCAAGCGTGGGTCATGGTAGCTCACGCCTGTAATTCCAGCATTTGGGAGGCCGAGGTGGGCAGATCACCTGAGGTCGGGAGTTGGAGACCAGCCTGGCCAACATGGAGAAACCCTGTCTCTACTAAAAAAAAATACAAAAATTAGCTGGGCGTGGTGGCACATGCCTGTAATCCCAGCTATTCAGGAGGCTGAGGTGGGAGACTTGCTATAACCCAGGAGGCGGAGGTTGCAGTTAGCCAAGATCATGCCACTGCACTCCAGCCTGGGCAACAAGAGAGAGACTCCATCTCCAAAAAAAAAAAAACCACGTGGTTTTAAAACAGTGGTTTTCATTATCCCCCTATATACTTATTTATTTGCACAAACATCGAATGCAAATGAGGTACTTTTAGGATTGCTAATCCATACTATTGTGGAAAGCAAATTTCATAAAGTTTAATATTTATTTATACTTCTTTTCCATTTTTTCAGGTAAAATTTACATACAGCAATGTGCACAAATCTTAAGGGTATCATTTAACAACTAAATATACCCATTTACCCCCCGCCATAAACATTTCCATCACCCCAGAAAGCTCCTTCATGCTTCCTTCTCAGTTGATCCCTATCCGAATGCCATCCAGGGATAACCTCTGTCCTGACTTTTCGCTACAGATAAGTTTTCCCTGTTCTAGAATGACATGCAAATGAAGCATACATTACATACGGTTTTTTGTCTGGCTTATTTGATTCAATGTAATAAGATTCAGGCAAGTTGATGTATGCTTCAGTAGTTTGTTCATTTTTTAAAATACTTCCCAGTTTTATATTTTAGTTATGAAGGTCAGTTACTGGAGTCAGACTTGTTCCTAACAAGCAGAATTTTTATGTCCATTCAGAGTCCCTTACACTTTTCTGGGCATATTCACTTGCAGAAAGGTGTAGAAACTGTATAGTTTGTTCCTATTTATTTATTTAGAGACAGAGTCTTGCTCTGTTGCCCAGGCTGGAGTGCAGTGGCATGATCTTGGCTCACTGCAACCTCCACTTCCCCAGTTCAAGCAATTCTTCTGCCTCAGCCTTCTGAGCAGCTGGGATTACAGGTACCTGCCACCATGCCCGGCAGAGTTTTGTATTTTTAGTAGAAATGGGGTTTTCCCGTGTTTGCCAGTCTGGTCTTGAACTCCTTACCTCAAATGGTTTGCCCACCTGGCCTCCCAAAGTTCTGGGATTACAGGTGTCAGCTACCATGCCAACCCCTTTTTAGTACTGAGTAGTATTCCATTGTATAAATATAGTACAGTTTGTTTTGTAGTGTTCAGGGTAGAAGTCATGCACAGCTGTTGTGAAATTTATTACTATTTTTATGCTATTGTAAATTGTTTTCATTTCATTTTCTAGTTGTATTTTTAATGTCATTGATTTAAGAATATTGACCATATGTCCTATGATCTTGGGATTATTAATTCTAGAGTTGTTTTATAGATTCCTGGATTTCTAAAATTAATGTGTGAACACTGAAACTTTTACTAATTCATTTTCCAGCTATATTCCTTTTATTATTAATTTTTATTTTATTTTTTGAGGCTGACTCTTGCTCTGTCACCCAGGCTGGAGTACAGTGGCACAATCTCGGCTCACTGCAACCTCCGACTCCCATGTTCAAGCGATTCCCGGGCCTCAGCCTCCTGAGTAGCTGGGATTACAGGCA
>NW_016107398.1:5003548-5005745 GCF_001604975.1 Cebus imitator | reverse complement strand
AGGCTGACACTTTGGGAGGCTGAGGCAGAAGGATCACTAAGGCCATGAGTTCAACACCAGCCTGGGCCACATAATGAGACCTCCCCCCATTCCAAAAACATAACAATGGGCCAGTTGCAGTGGCTCAAATCTGTAATCTTGGCATTTTGAGAGGCCAGTGTGGGTGGATTACTTGAGGCCAGTAGTTCGAGACCAGCCTGGGCAACATAGTAAAACCCTGTCTCTACAAAAATGCCAAAAATTAGCTTGGCATGTTGATGTATACCTGTAGTCCCAGATACTCAGGAGTCTGATGCGGGAGGATCACTTAAACCTGGGAGGTTGAAGCTGCAGTGAGCTATAATCACGCCACTGCACTACAGCCTGGGTGACAGAGCAAGACCCAGTCTCAGGAAAAAATTTAAAAATTGTATAAATAAAATAAATTGTATATATTTATGGTGTACAACATTATGTTTTCATATATGCATACAGTGTTAAATGAATACCACAATCAAGCTAATTTGCATGTACTAGTTCATTTCATGCTGCTAAAAAAACAAACCCAAGACTGGGTAATTTATAAAGAAAAGAGGTTTAATTGACTCACAGTTTCGCATGGCTGGGGAGCCCTCAGGAAACTTAAATCACAGAGGAAGAGGAAGCAGACATATCTTACGTTGTGGCAGGTGAGAGAGAGCGAGTAAGAGCAGGGAAAACTGCCTTATAAAACCGCCAGATCTCGTGAGAACTCACTCAGTATAATGAGAATAGGATGAGGGGCACCTGCCTGCAGTCCCAACTACTTGGGAGGCTGAGGTGGGGGATCACTTGAGCCCAGGAGTTTGAGGTTACAGTGAGCTATGATTGAATCACTGCACTACAGCCTGGGTGACAGAGACCTTGTCTCTAAAAAAATAAAATAAAGAAACTTAAGCTTTCTGCATCTTAGTTTCTGGATCTAAAAAATGGACTAATAGTGCCTACATGAATAGGTTATTTTGAGGATTAAACAAGATAATACAGCCAGGTTCCATAGCTCATGCCTGTAATCCCAGCACTTTGGGAGGCCGAGGCAGGCAGATTGCCTGAGGCCAGGAGAGTTCGAGACCAGCATGGCCAACATGGTGAAACCCCATCTCTACCAAAAACACAAAAATTAGCTGGGCGTGGTGGCAGATGCCTGTAATCACAGTTACTCGGGAGGCTGAGGCAGGAGAATCACTTGAGCTCAGGAGGCGGAGGTTGCAGAGAGCTGAGATAGAGCCATTGCACTCCAGCCTGGGAGACAAGAGCAAAACTCAGTCCCTAAATAAATAAATAAAAAGTAAAAATACTGGCAGATTGCCCTCCCTACATTGTAAGCTTCTTGGAGAGACAGATCATGTCATATTATTAATGCTTGTGGTTCTGTCAGTGCCTAACATGTTGCCTCGCATTTCATCAAATGGCTTAAGCTGTTGTTAAGCCATGCAATTTATGGCATTTTGTTATAGCATCTTAAGACAAATATTAATACGATAATTTAAACTCTACCTACCAAATTATAGCTATTTTATTGATGAAAATCTTTTCTCCTTAGCCAAGGGTAGTGGTGCACATCTGTAGTCCCAGCTACTCGAGAGGCTGGGGATTGCTTGATCCTGGGACATCGGGCTCCAGTGAGCCATGATCACACCACTGCAGTACATCCTGGGTGACAGTGAGACCCTGTCTCAAAAAAGAAAAAAAAAACCTTCTGTCTTGTCTTCAGTTTTCTTAACTGTAAAATGAGAGAAACGTCTTCTGGTGATACTTGAAATACATGAAATGTCATATAAATGCAAAGCACTAACAATTTTATTATGGGTGTAAAAGTCCTATGAGAGGTCAAGGTTTCTAAATATATAATCATATTTCAAAAACAAGATGTGCTTAGCTCAAACAAGAGATTATTCTGTCAGAAGGATAATCACAGATCATCAGAGGCAAATGCATTGGTGTCTGCACTTTCCATGTAAAACTGAGGTCTTTTGCTTTTTATATGACAATCTTGCTCATAATAACCATATTAAAAATAGCTTCTTTTTGCTGGGTGTGTTGGTGCATGCCTGTAATCCCAGCTACTCAGGAGGCTGAGGCAGGAAGATTGTTTGAGCCCAGAAGTTTCAATCTATAGCATGGTATGATCACAAATTGCGAATAATCACTATACTCTAGCACAGGCAACATATTGAGA
>NW_016107398.1:5000314-5003068 GCF_001604975.1 Cebus imitator | reverse complement strand
AATCTCAGCACTTTAGGAGACTGAGGCAGGTGGATTGCTTTAGCCCAGGAGTTTGAGACCAGCCTGGACAACATGGCCAGACCCCTGTCTTTACAAAAAACACAAAAATTTGCAGGGCATGGTCGTGTGCACCTGTGATATCAGCTACTTAGGGATATGAGGTGGGAGGACTGCTTGAACCCAGGAGGTTGAGACTGCAGTGAGCCATGATTGAGTCACTGTCCTCCAGACTGGGTGACAGAATGAGACCCTGTCTCAAAAAAAATTTTTATAAGCAACAAATAGTATTTAAATAAATTTATAATAAGAAATAAAATGAAGTTTAAACAGTAAAATTTATTATATGAATAATAAACAATAATAAAATAGCAAACAACTTATTTTAAAAGGTTATATAACTTAGATTTTTTTTTTGTTTTGTTTGTTTTTAAGACAAGTCTTGCTCTGTCGCCCAGGCTGGAGTACAGTGGCATGGTCTCGGCTCACTACAACCTCTGCCTCCCAGGTTCAAACAATTCTCCTGCCTCAGCCTCCTGAATAGCTGGGATTACAGGCGCGCGTCACCACGCCCAGCTAATTTTTATATTTTTTGAACTCCTGACCTCAGGTGATCCACCCACCTCGGCCTCCCAAAGTGCTAGAATTACAGGCGTGAGCCACCACGCCAGCAGTTTTTATATTTTTTAAGTAGAGATGGGGTTTCACCACGTTAGCCAGACTGGTCTCGAATTCCTGGGCTTAAGTGATCCAACCGCCTTTGCCTCCCAAAATGCTGGGATTACAGCTGTGAGCCACTGCGCCCAACCTATGGCTTAGATTTTGTTAAAGTAAAAGATGTATTGCTAGTAGGTATCTTGATGGAAATAAGAAGTATTGTTTGCTGGGGATTTTGTTGTTGTTGTTGTTGTTGTTTTTCGATGCGGTCTCACTCTTCCACCCAGGCTGGAGTGTGGTGGCATGACCACAGCTCACTACAGCCTCAATCATGGGGTCTCAAGCAATCCTCCCACCTCTGCCTCACATGTAGCTGGTACCACAGGTGCACGCCACCACACTCTGCTAATTTTTGTACTTTTTGTAGAGACAGGGTTTTGCCATGTTGTTCACACTGGTCTCAAATGCCTGGGGTCAAGGAATGGGTACGCCTTGGCCTCTCAAAGTGCTGGGATTACAGGTATGAGCCACTGCACCCAGCCTGTCCTTGACCTTTACATGATGGAATCATGCTCTATATATTTTTCTATGATAGTTTTTCCCCCATTTTGCATTTCTTTCTTTTTTTTTTTTTAAATATAGAAATAGAGATGGGGTGTTACCATGTTGGCCAGGCTGGTCTCGAACACCTGACCTCAGGTGATCCACCCATCTCGGTCTTCCAAAGTGCTGGGATTATAGGCGTGAGCCACCGCGCCTGGCCCCATTTTGCATTTTTGAGATTCTCATCCATATTTATGCCTAGAGCTATAGTTTACTCATTTTCACTCCTGTATAGTGAAAAAAAAATTTTTTTTTTGAGACAGAGTCTCCCTCTGTCACCCAGGCTGGAGTGTAATGGCAGGATCCCAAATCACTGCAATCTGCGCCTCCCAGGTTCAAGTGATTCTTCTGCCTCAGCCTCCAGAGTAGCTGGGATTACAGGTGCATGCCACCACACTCAGCTAATTTATGTATTTTTTTAGTAGAGACGGGTTTCACCATGTTGTCCAGCTGGTTTCAAACTCCTGACCTCAGGTGATCACCTGCCTTGGCCTCCCAAAGTCCTAGAATTACAGGCATGAGCCACTATGCCTGGCCTGTGTTTTTCTTTTTTTTTTTAATACACTATAGTTTTATCATTTTATGATGTTTTCAGTTTTTGCTATTATGAATACTTCAACCAAGAAATTCCTGCATACGTCTGTTGGTATTTGTGCCAAAATTTCTCTATGGTAAGTACTTAGGAGTGAAATTGCTGGATCATTAGAAATGACATTTTCAACTTATAAGACAATACTAAATTCTTATCCAAAGTCATTAGCAAATGTTCAGTCACATCAAAAGTATGTAAGTATTTCTGTGACTATTTCCTTACCAACATCACAAATTCACTGATTCACGAGGTCAGAAGATTGAGACCAACCTGGCCAACATGGTGAAACCCCATCTCTAGTAAAAATACAAAAATTTGCTGGGTGTGTTGGTGCGTGCCTGTAATGCCAGCTAGTCAGGAGGCTGAGGCAGGAGGATTGCTTGAACCAGGGAGTCGGAGGTTGCAGGGAGCTGAGATCGTGCCACTGCACTCCAGTCTGACAACAGGCCAGGCATGGGTACTTATCCCTGTAATCCCAGCACTTTGAGGGGTCCAGGCAGGAATCACTTGAGGCCAGGAGTTGAAGACCAGCCTGGGCAATATAGTGAGACCTTGTCTCTATTATTATTTTTTTAAAATTGACATCTGTTGGCCAGGATTGATGAATTTAAAAAAATTCTTTTATTTAAAAATGTCTGGTCAAGCATAGTGGCTCATGCTTGTAATCCCAGCGCTTTGGGATCACTCGCTATTGCCGGGGCAGGTGGATCACTTGAGGTCAGGAGTTCAAGACAAGCCTGAACAGCATGGTGAAACCCCATCTCTACCAAAAATACAAAAATTAGCTGGGTGTGGTGATGTGCACCTATAATCTCAGCTACTCTGGAGACTAAGTCATGAGAATAGCTTGAACCCGGCAGGCAGAGGTTGCAGTGAACCAAGAGCGTGCGACTGCACTTCAGCCT
>NW_016107398.1:4995405-4997339 GCF_001604975.1 Cebus imitator | reverse complement strand
TTGACTTCCCAAAATTCTGGGATTACAGGCATGAGTAAACATTCCTGGCCTACCCATAGAATTTTTAATGAACTTCTTAATTCTCTATGCTTAGATTGTTCCCCAGGCACTGCTGTCTTGACCTATCCCTAGACGCTGGAACCTATTCTGAAAGTTGATGATGAAGTTCATTTCATCAGCTCTGGTTACTTCCTACTAGTTAAGATTGTTCAATTCTAATCTTTTTAAAAACATATTTTTTAGAGATAGGGTCTTACTGTATTGCCCAGGCTGGTCTCAAACTCCTGGGCTCAAGCCATCCTCCTGCCCTGGCTTCCCAAAGTGCTGGGATTAAAGATGTAAGCCACCACACTCAATCTGTCCTCTTCTAATCTTGTTGGCCAGACCTAGTCATAGGATTCTGCCACCTCCTAAATCCTCATTGCAATTAATATATTTATGTGTTTTGCTCCTTATCATCTAGATGCCTGTCTGAAAACCAGTTCCTCTATGACTGTGATCTCCAAGTGACCAAAGTCCTGTCCTGGAATCCAAGCTAAGTGATACGCACCTTGTACCTTGCTCCTCAAGGCACTAACAACTAGGAATCCCGAGCAACTTTCTTAGCTGGAGTTTTAGTTTGTTTGTTTGTTTTATCCACACTGCTTTCTGGGGCAGGGGCTAATCCTACAATACGGACAGTCTACAGGCCAAGACCTTTGGCTGCTTCTTTGTCCTGGCTGCTGAGTCTGAAAAACAATTTTACATTTGATAGCTATAGCTTTTCTTTAGCAGCAACGGAGCAGGAACTTTTCCTGATATATTTTCGTCTATTTATTGAACTAATGAGGCTCTATGCTATGTACTTTGGAATATGGCAATACACAAGATTGACAAAGTCCCTGTCATTAAGAGTTTATAGTCTAGCAGGGGTTTAAGGCATCAAACAAGTTTTAACTGGGTAAGGGCTACAAAAGGGAATGACCCAAGGAGACTTATAACATGAAGACCTAACCTCAGCTGATTGACATTTCCTACTGGATTTTTGCCCTTTATTGTGGGGTGGTTTGTCACTTGTTTTTATAGTCTAATTTTACTTCAAGTCAACTTACATTCTTTCAGTTGTAGGCAGAGATGTGTTTGTGCATGTAAACACACAATGGTTTTTTTTTTTTTTTTTTTTTAGACAGGGTTTCACTTCATCACCCAGGCTCAAGTGATCCTCCCACATCAGCCTCCCAAGTAGTTGGGACTACAGGGGTGCCACCATCGCAAGCTGATTCTTTGTATTTTTTGTAGAGACGGGGTTTCACTATGTTGCCCAGGCTCGTCCTGAACTCCTGTGCTCAAGTAACCTGCCCACCTTGACTTCCCAAAATTCTGGGATTACAGGCATGAGCTACTGTGCCCGGCATACACAATGGCTTTCATATATCCCTCCTTTCACAAAAAAATGTGAAATAATGTATCATGGGGGGTATTCATTGGAATTTCTGAGATATGTTCTCATTAATTCAAACAGTGGCTTAACAAATGGACCCTATTCATTACAGAAGCTGATTCAATACCAAAAGATAGAATATAAGGGTGATAGTGCAAACCCTTAGGCAATTTAGAATCCAGAGAAGAAAGGAAAAAGGATTACTTGCATGCAGGGGCCAGGCAAGTAACATACATAACTGAACAAGGTAGGTCTGGGATGTGGTAGACTGGAGAGGGTTCAACTGACTGCCATGTGGGAATCAGGGCCCAGTGTGGCCACAGCATCCCAATCTATAAGAGAGGCTAGAATTTAGACTTTTATATGAAATTCTCTATTTTTAATGTCAAATAATTTAAACAATTGTGAATTAGATGAGATACATGCAAAATTTTTAAAAACAAAGAAAAATTTTAAAAATAAAAGATTGGGCCGGGCGCGGTGGCTCAAGCCTGTAATCCCAGCACTTTGGGAG
>NW_016107398.1:4988875-4994880 GCF_001604975.1 Cebus imitator | reverse complement strand
TGAGTGTATCACTTGAGTTCAGGAGTTCAAGACCAGCCTGGCCAACATGGTGAAACCGCATTTCTACTAAAAAAAAAAAATACAAAAATTAGCAGGGCGTGGCAGCAGGCGCCTATAATTCCAGCTACTCCAGAAGCTGAGGCAGGAGAATTGCTTGAACCTGGGAGGTGGAGGGTGCAATGAGCCGAGATTGCACCACTGCACTCCAGCCTGGATGACAGGGCGAGACTCCATCTCAAAAATAAATAAATGAATGAATAAGATAGAACAAAATAAAAAATTGTGTAAGCTGAACAAAATGCCTCTACCATTTTGGCATATTTAATTTATTATTTTTATTTTTAGGCATATTTAATTTAGACTCTCAATTTTATGATGACTTTCTAAGCATGGACTCACCAACTCCTGCCCCCTGCATCTTGTTTCCTCTCCTATTTTACTCATCCCTCTCTCCCCTGCACTACCTTCAATCCCAACCCCATTCACCAGCTTCCAGTATCATTAAGTGATTCAGCTGAATAGATCTAAGGCCTTTTGTCCCTCTCTCCCCAGAGAGGTTTTCTTTACAAAGGGAAGGGGAGCGGGCAGGAGAGGTGAAGTACAAGGTTTTCTTTTCCACCACTTAATTTAAACAACGTTGTCCCAGAATTTCTTTCCTGTCTAGAGAACAGTGCACCTAGAAGAATAATGAATGGAGCTCTTTGCCACGGCTAAACCTGCACTTCTGGAATCTTATCGCATTGCACAGCTCCTTGCCACTGGATAACTGCATATGGAACATTACGTAACTACATAACAACAAAGAAATCGCTCCCCAGGTGACACCAACTGTTCCAGGAGCTTTTTCAGTATTACAGGGATGATGCTCTATACCTTCAGGCCACCATGTATTCAAAATTTAGCATTATACATTCTCCTGGAAAAAGAATTCCATTCTTAGCTGGGCACAGTGGCACACGCCTGTAATCCCACCACTTGGGAAGGCTGAGGCGCGTGGATCACTTGAGGTCAGGAGTTCAAGATCAGCCTGGCCAACATGGTGAAACCCTTTCTCTACTAAAAATACAAAAAATTAACCAAGTGTGGTGGCGGGCACCTGTAATCCCAACTACTTGGGAGGCCGAGGCAGGAAATCGGCCGAGCCCTGGGAGGTGGAGGTTGCAGTGAGCTGAGGTTGTGCCACTGCATTCCAGTATGAACGACAGAGCAAAGCTCTGACTCAAAAAAAAAAAAAAAAAAAAAACCACTCTTTTGAGATTTTTATCCATGCATTAGTAGTGGTTAGGTAGTACCAATGGCAGATATATATGTTTACTTATTTATTGAGACAGGGTCTTGCTCTGTCACCCAGGTGGCAGTGCAGTGGCACAATCTTGGCTCACTGCAAAGTCCGCCTCCAAGGTTCAAGTGATTCTCCTGCCTCAGCCTCCCAAGTAGCTGAGATTACAGGCGCGTGCCACCATGCCTGGCTAAATTTCTGTATTTTTAGTAGAGATGGGTTTTCACCGTGTTAGCCAAGATGGTTTTGATCTCCTGACCTTGTGATCTGTCTGCCTCGGCCTCCCAAAGTGCTGGGATTACAGGCGTAAGCCACCATGCCTGGCCCAGATACAATTTTTTTTAATCGGCTATTTATTGATGAAAAATGAAACTTAATGTTTCACAGCAATCCTATGTAAGTCCAGATGGTCAAAAGACATTATTTTTCAAATCCTGTCTTCTCATTAGTCTTAAATCAACTCAACCATTATTACTAGAGTTTCATATTTCTTGTTTTTTAAAAGTCTATCACATATGACTATAAATTTGAGAAAATTTGACAAAAGAGCAAAAAAGATGGGATAGAATAGTGTATATGCCTCTTCTCTAGATACCTGTTTTCAGATCCATCCTTTGCCTTTCTGCTACTCTGCTCTTTATCACAAGAAATTATTTTCCCTAAATTCCCTCGTCCTTGACCTACCCCTAGTCTTAGTCATGGTGAAAAGTTAGAGGATGGAAGGAAGAGGAAATGTGGAATTTCTCCCTCTCTCTCCAGTTTCCTTAGAACGGCCCCTTCCTCAGGGGCTCCTGCTCCTCCTTGACCCCCAGGCTGTAGCTCCTAAGGACAATTACACCTAGGGGTGGTCATGACTTTCTGCAGATGTTAACTCTGAGTTGCTTCACTGTGCATTTTGTTTTGTTTTGTTTTTTTGAGACAGGGTCTCACTCTGTTGCCCAGGCTGAAGTGCAGTGGCACAATCACAGCTCACCGAAACCTCGACCTCTCCAGCTCAAGCAATCCACCTGCCTCAGCTTCCCAACCTGAGTAATTTTAAAATCTTTGGACATAGGGAGGGGAACATCACACACTGGGGCCTGTTGGGGGCGTGCGGTGGGGGACAAGGGAAGGGAGAGCATTAGGACAAATACCTAATCATGTGGGGTTTAAAACCTAGATGATGGGTTGATGGTTGCAGCAAACCACCACGGCACATGTATACCTATGTAACAAACCTTCATGTTCTGCACATGTATCCCAGAACTTAAAGTAAAATAAAATAAAAATAAAAAACAGAGTGAAAATAACAGATTTTTTTTTTTTTTTTTTTTTTTGTAGAGATGGCGGTGAGAGGTGGGGGCGCGTCCCACTATGTTGCCCAGGCTGGTCTTGAACTTCGGGGCCCAAGCAGTCCTCCCACCATGGCCTCCCAAAATGCTGGGATTATAGGCGTGAGCTATTGCACCTGGCCCTCACTGTCCACTTTGAACTTCTCAGCCTCAGCTGTTCCATCCCCTGTGTAAACAATTACCTGAACTAATTTCTCTCTTTCAAACGTGGCTTCTATTTTTCTGACTACACTTTCACAGCAAAGAGTGGGGCTCTTTGCAAAACACCCTTCTAAGCTTTCAGGAATATGTCATTAATCCATTCTGTAGACTCACATGTATGTCAGCTTTATCTGTGACCAGACATTGTCAGATTAAGTCATATTTTCTACTTATGCCTAACAGCTAGCCTCCAAATTTTAATTCTCCTGGGCTGATGCCAATGAATACCATTTTACAAATTTGTTTTGAGTTACCTGTATTCCCTTCCTTTTAGAATTTCTTGGGAAGACAAACTTTTAGAACTCAGTCATAAATTAGAATATGATTCAGGGTCCACCTTCCTTTTAAAATTTCTTGGGAAGACAAACATTTAGAACTCAGTCATAAATTAGAATATGGTTCAGGGTCCAGTTTGGTGGTTCACATCTGTAATTCTAGCACTTTGGGAGGCAGAGGCAGGAGGATAGCTTCAGGTGAACCCGTGAGGGGTTTAAGATCAGCCTGGGCAACATAGTGCAAGTTCCCATCTCTACAAAAAATAAAAAATAAATTAGCTGGGCATGGTGGCATGCACCTTTGTGATTCCAGCTACTTGGGGGGGCTGAGGTGCTGAGGTGGGAGAATTACTTGAGCCTGGGAGTTTGAGGCTGTACTGAGCTGTAATCATGCCATTGCACTCCTGCCTGGGGGACACAGCAAGACCTTGTCTTTTTTTTAGGTCTTGCTATATTGCCCAAGGTGGGCTTGAACTCCTGGTATCAAGTAATCCTCCTGCCTTAGCCTCCCAAAGTGCTGGGATTACAGGCCTGAGCCATCATGATGGCTGGCCTTGTTATTTTTATTTTTTATAGAGATAGGGTCTCGCCATGTTGCCCAGGCTGGTCTCAAACAGTTGGCCCCAAACAATCCTCCTGCCTTGGCTTTCCAAAGTCTTGAGATTATTGGCCTGATCCACCACACCAGACTGAGACCCTGTCTCCTGAAAAGAAAAAAATACATAAATAAACAAAATAAATTAAAATATAATTCAGGAGTTAAAATGGGCTTTATTTTGCTTCTAAAATCCATGGGCATTACTTTTTTAGAGCAGGGTTCAAGGAGGAAAATCCTTTTGAAGGGTTTAAAAACTTTTTTTGTTGGCCAGGCATGGTGGCTCATGCTGGTAATTCCAGTGCTTTGGGAGGCTGAGGCAGGTGGATCACCTGAGGTCAGGAGTTCGAGACCAGCCTGACCAATATGGTGAAACCCTGTCTCTACTAAAAATACAAAAATTAGCTGGGTGTGGTGGTGTGTGCCTGTAGTTCCAGCTACTTGGAGGCTGAGACAAGAGGATTGCTTGAACCTGGGATGCAAAGGTTGCAGTGAGCCGAGATCGAACCACTGCACTCCAGACTGGGTGACAGAGTGAGACTCTGTCTCAAAAAAAAAAAAAAAAAAAGTTTTTTTGTTTTAAATCCTGTTCTCTTTAAATTTCAAATTAGAAAAAGAAAAGAAAATTATAGCATAATACATCCTCATATAATCTTTGCCTGGATTCACCATTTGTTAGCATTCTACAAATTTTTCTCCCTCTTTCTGAACCACTTGAAAGCAAGTGGCAGGCATCATGGCATTTCACCACTAAATAGTTCAGCATGTACGTCCGAAGAACAAGAACATTCTCCTGGCCAGGCACGGTAGCTCATGCCTGTAATCCCTGCACTTTGGGAGCCGAGGTGGGCAGATTGTTTGAGCCCAGGAGTTTGAGACCAGCCTGGGAAACATAGCAAGACCCTGTCTCAACTTACTTAAAAAAAATTTTTTTTTAAAGAACATTCTGTTACATAACCACAATACCATATTTATGAACAAGGCATTTAACGATCCAGTCCATTCTCGTTTCCTTAATTGTCCAAAAAAAATGTTCTTTTTTGTCCCAATAAACTTTTAAAAAGTGTTAGGGAAATACGACAACTGGTGGCCATAAGGGAATAATGAACAATTGTGGGTGTTAAGTCTGGCTTACTGCATTACTTATTTGTATATTCAATTAGCAGATAGATAAAAGTTAAATTAGCCAATTTGTTTCTGTTAAATAATTTTAATTAAAAGTCTATTTTGGAAACATGTAACCTATCGTACAGAAAAAAAAAAGTTTAAAAGTGAAGTAGAAGATGATTGGTTTAACTCAGATTTCAAATAATCTACCCATTTGTTCATACTACATACAGATCTATACTGAACACTTTCTTTTTTTCGCATGGCAATCCAAATTTTTTGAACTACTGATGCTAAGTTATACAAAATTGCACCACTTTAATTAAGGCTTCTAATTTACATTTGGCCACCTCAAAGTAGTTGTAACATTAGGTTGGTCGGTTTAAATATTGTGGCTCCATGTTGGATAGACACACAATCTTTACATCCAAACGTTAATGCTATAAAGCAACAAGATATTGTTAAACAAAAAAGCAACAGTTACTGCAAATTAGGCCTTGTGACCAATCACATACAATTAAAATGACTTCCCACATTCACGTCCACAGTACTCATCTACCATTTAACATCTCAACGAAAACATTATACATGTGAAACAATCACTAACAGGCAAAAATGCTAAAGCTGTATATCTGGTATTGCAAACACACTTACGCAAGAGCAAGCAAGGGATTCACAGCTGCAGAAGCCTGAAAATGATTTACAAAATTTGTTAAATCATTCAAAAATTATTTGAAAAGATACACGTCTTGTTGTAGGCCCCCACTGTACATACAACTATAAACATTGTTCCCTATGTAAACAAAACAGGAAACATATAATAAGAGACTTGAAAAGTCTGGACATTTCCTTCCCAACAGATATTAAAGGCAACATCTTTAACCTGTGACATTATACTAGAAGGACTATCATATTTTAAAGACAAGATCACTGTCTCCACAGTTTTTTTTAAATTAAAAATTTTTTAAATTAAAAAATATTTAAAAAATTATACTTGTAATAAGAACAATTAAAGTGCTTATATTGTACAATAATAATGACCTTGAATTTCTTTTAAAAAATTACAGTAAGCTACAAGTATCAAAGAAGTGAAGTTATCTGGTGTAGTCTATATAGCAGCTTTCTTTTATTATGCTAAAATAGTGGTGCATTTAGGACTTACATTATTGTACTCTTCAATACAAAAGTATGGGGCATGTTAAAGTATACAGTACACC
>NW_016107398.1:4986738-4988739 GCF_001604975.1 Cebus imitator | reverse complement strand
TGGGTTCAAACAATTCTCCTGCCTCAGCCTCCCGAGTAGCTGGGACTACAGGCACGCGCCACCATGCCCAGCTAATTTTTGTATTTTTTAAATAGAGACGGGGTTTCACCTTGTTGACCAGGATGGTCTCGAGCTCTTGACCTCGTGATCCACCTGCCTCGGCCTCCCAAAGTGCTGGGATTATAGGCTTGAGCCACCGCGCCCAGCCCAGTACACCATTTTCATACATGAACAACATTGGTGGATGAAGAATGTCTCTTAGTAGTAATACTGGATGTAGCCTCTGGTTTTACCAGCTGCATACTCTAGGAATTTTTTTTTTTGTTTTGAGGCAGAGTCTAGTTCTGTTGCCCAGGCTGGAGTGCAACGGTGCTATCTCGGTTAACTGCAACCTCGGCCTCCGAGTTCAAGCGATTCTCCTGCCTCAGCCTCTGAGAAGCTGGGATTATAGGCGTGAGCCACCACACATGGCTAATTTTTGTATTTTTAGTAGAGATGGAGTTTCACCGTGTTGGTCTGACTGGTCTCAAACTCCTGACCTGGTGATCTGCGGGCCTCAGCCTCCCAAAGTGTTGAGATTACCGGCGTGAGCAGTCCTGAAGCTGCCGCCACTGCTCTGACTGGTTTACATGCCTGATGCTGGGTGAGGTTTGGCGGTGTCCTGAACACTTTCACTGTACCAGGTGCTGATGGAAATCAGGACGTGCTATTCCAGAAAAAAACACCTTGGCATTTGAGAAGATAGCAGAAGGAGGAGGGTCATTCTCACCTTTCCCCTCTTTTCTCCAGAAGCAAGTCATAAAACTGAAAAGGATGTTTCTGACCTTTCTCTGAAGCAGGTCATAAGTCCCTCACTAGAGAGGAACCCTCCCTATAACTGAAGGAAAGGAACATCCTTATCTACGAAGACACAGGAACTCAGAGAAGAATCTGAACAAACAGGCCTTGCAAAATTCCCTCCAGCTTCTTGCCATTAGATCATACCCTCTTTTTCTCGCCATACTTCTCCATGATTATCCACTTCTTCATCAAATCTAGCATAAAAACACTTCCGTTTAACTGTTTTTTTGGTTCTTCATTTCCTTATGAAGGCTCCACATCATGTAAAACTTACATTAAATAAATGTGTATGTTTTTCTCTTGTTAATCTATTTTTTGTTATAGGGTTCTCAGTCATGAACCTCAGATGGGAAGGAAAATAGATCTTTCACCCTGCAGTACCATGGATCAAAAAAGAAAAAAAAAAAAACCACATTGTCTCAGTCACATTTTGTTTGTTTTTAGTTTGTTTGTTTTGAGATGGAGTTTAACTCTTGTCCCCCAGGCTGGAGTGCAATGGGGTGATCTTGGCTCACAGCCACCTCCGCATCCCGGGTTCCAGTGATTCTCCAGCCTCAGCCTCCCGAGTAGCTGAAACTACAGGCACCTGCCACTACACCAAGCTAATTTATATATTTTTAGTAGAGATGAGTTTCACTAAGTTGGTCAGCCTGGTCTCCAGCTCCTGGCCTTAGGTGAGATCCACCCACCTGCCTCCAAAGTGCTGGGATTATGGGTATGAGCCACTGTGCCTGGCCTCAGTCACATTTTATTTGAAAGGAACAAGTATATCATAATGCTTTTTAAAAATACAGGTACAGGCCTGGCGCGATGGCTCATGCCTGTAATCCCAGCACTTTAGGAGGCCAAGGCAGGTGGATTGCTTGAGATCAGGCATTTGAGATCAGCCTGGGCAACATGGTGAAATCCCGTCTCTACAAAGAATACCAAAAAATTAGCTGGGTGGGGTAGCACATTCCTGTGGTCCCAGCTACTCAGGAAGCTAAGGTGGGAGGATCACCTGAGGTTGCAATGAGCTGATATCATGCTACTGCACTCCAGCCTGGGCAAGAGAGTAACATTCTATCTCAATATACTGTGAGGAAACATAGGAGGGAAGGCACAGGGTAGCCTCAAAAGTTTCACATCAGAAGTAATATTTGGGCCGGGTGCGGTGGCTCA
>NW_016107398.1:4983721-4986246 GCF_001604975.1 Cebus imitator | reverse complement strand
GTGTCAATCCTATCTCTAACTTTCAATCTCTAAAAGAGGAACAAAATACAAAAACAAATCTCTATTGCAGATGGAGATTCAGAACTTTGTAAAAAAATTTTTTTCTTTCCGTTTATTATCTCCTTGATCTTTTCTACTTAGGATATTGACCTAACATGGAGTAGTCTAGTAAATGTAAATTTAATGCTTGATAAGCCTTGCTCCTTAATATTTTCTTGTGTCAGTGAACAAGGTTCCTTTTCTTCCGGGACATTAGATTTTCTTCCCTCTGTGTGTGGCTCAATATTAATTTCCCATCTCCTTATCTGTGTGCCTGCCAAAAAACGGAAACTAAGGGGATTGGAAATACATTCTGAACTCCTGTGTGAATTTCCTGAATTATTTCCTTATTCCTGAGGAAGGATATCCAAGAAGGTAAAGAGAAGAAGGCAAACATTATTTTGGTTCAAACCCGCAGTGTCTGTACAGTGACAGCTTCCTAGATCACATGGTAAAGTAAGGCTTAGACACACCCTCACTCTGCCCACATTCTCTGCTTCACGAACTGTGCCTGACAGTTTCATTTTTGCTTTCAACTATTCCTGTAAAATTCTAGAAAACATAATTTCAAGCAGGGGATGCCAAATTTTGAACCTGAATAGCAGATAAATTCAATCCTCAAAAAAATGAATCAAAAGTGTAGAACAAAGGCATGCAAAAATTTGGTTCTCAGTTTTTTGAGCTATTTACTGTCAAATCTTTATTTTTTAATAATGGAAACACAACATATAAATATTTCTTTTTTTTTGAGACAGAGTCTTACTCTGTCACCCAGGCTGGAGTGCAGTGGCATGATCTCGGCTCACTGCAACTTCCGCCTCCTGGTTTAAGCGATTCTCCTGCCTCAGCCTCTTATGTAGCTGGGACTACAGGTGTGCACTACCACACCCGGCTAATTTTTGTATTTTTAGTAGAGATGGGGTTTTGCCATCTTGGCCACGCTGATCTCGAACTCCTGACCAGCCTCAGCCTCTCAAAGTGCTGGGATTTCTTGCCCGGCCTGTATGTAAATAAATTTAAAATATTCTTAAAAAAAAAAAGAAAAAAAAATTGACCAGGCACGGTGGCTCACGCCTGTAATCCCAGCACTTTGGGGGGGCCAAGGCGAGTGGATCACGAGGTCAGGAGTTCGAGACCAGCCTGACCAACATAGTGAAACCCCATCTCTACTAAAAATACAAAAATTAGCTGGGCATGGTGGCACACACTTGTAATCCCAGCTACTCAGGAGGAGAACTGCCTGAACCTGGGAGGTGGAGGTTGCAGTGAGCCAAGATCATGCCACAGCACTCCAGCCTGGGCGACAGAGTGAGACTTTGTCTCAAAAAAAAAAAAAATTGGCCAAGCGTGGTGGCTCATGCCTGTAATCCCAGCACTTTGGGAGGTCAAGTCGGGCAGATCACGAGATCAGGAGTTCGAGCCCAGCCTGGCTAAGATGGTGAAACCTGATCTCTACTAAAAACAAAAATAAATTAGCTGGGCGTGGTGGCACATGCCGATGGCCCCAGCTACTTGGGAGGCTGAGGCAGAAGAATCACCTGAACCCAGGAGGTGGAGGTTGCAGTGAGCCAAGGTAGTGCCATTGCACTCCAGAATGGGTGACAGAGTGAGACTTTGTCTCAAAAAAAAAAAAAAAATCTAGACCTACAGATATTTTGAAGGCAAGATCTCACTCTGTCAACCAGGCCAGAGTGCAGTGATGCAATCATAGCTCACTGTAACCTCAAACTCCTGGACTCAAGTGATCCTCCCACCTCAGCCTTCTGAGTAGCTGGGACTAAAGGCACACATCACCATGCCAAGATTGTGCCACTGCACTTCAGCCTGGATGATGGAGTGAGACTTCGTCTCAAAAAAAAAAAAGCCTCTTTGTATTTTTATTTTACCCCTAAAAATGGCTATATATTACATATACATTATGTACATTACATATTAATACAGTAATATAAATATATAATGTAAAATATATAACATGCAAAAAAGTTTGGATACCACTAATTTAAAGTTGGTACACTTTGATTTCATATGTTTTGTTCATATTTTGAGAAGGCTGTAGGATAAACCTTCTTTTTCAAAGGGAATAAACTGAAATGAATAGCTAGATATAAGTTGTTAATTATGCATTTGGACTGTTGACCTTTGCAATACTCATTATATGCTAAAAATCAAGTTAAAATAAAGTCTTATTTAATTTTTATAGATTATAAAAATAATTAAGAGAATTTGAAAATGACACAAAAATAAAATGAAGAAAAAATATCATGAGACTGCCAGTCATGATGGCTCACGCTTGTAATCCAGCACTTTACAAGGTCCAGGCAGGCGAACCACTTGAGCTCAGGAGTTGGAGACCAGGCTGGGCAACACGGCGAAATCCCATCTCTACAAAAAATAAAAAAATTAGCTAGGCATGGTGGCATGTGCCTGTGGTTCCAGATACTCAGGGGGCTGAGGTACAACAGAGCAAGATCCTGTCTCCAAAAAAA
>NW_016107398.1:4982517-4983580 GCF_001604975.1 Cebus imitator | reverse complement strand
GGCCAAAGGATCCTCTTTCCAGAAGATCTGAAGGCACAATGAAGAAAACCATGGAGTCACTACAACTATATCATTTCCACCAGTGCCCTCAAGCTGTTGTCTAGAATTTCTATTTATATATAAAAAAAGTTAGCCTTCCTGTGTAAGCAACAGAAAGAAGGATACATGATATATAAAAGCCAGGTAGGGGTGCGGAGTAAGGAAAGGCTGGAATTATAAGCTAAACGAAACCAATGAAGTCAGTAAAAGAAAATAAAACATCCAAAACAAAGAGGTGCTATCAATAGCCGTCACTGAAAAAACATGTCAAACAAAATAATCAGCTAATGCTAAAAGAATAAAAAAGAGACCGAAAGCACTCTTTGAAGGATGAAACAACTATTTTCACTACTTGAATCCTTATTTAATCCATGTATTCCTTTCTTTGGTCATTTGTCCTAAATTGCTGAAATTTACTTGACAAGAGACAGCTAACTAAAGTGAATTAATCCTTTTTAACTTCAGGTTAAACTAAGAGGAAACAAGTACATTTAACAGCATTTAGTGAACAAATCTTTGAATAGGTTTAGGATTCAATTAGTATCTGAACCTAATTGTTATTATTATTATTATTATCATTATTTTTGAGAAGGAGTCTCGCTCTGTCCCCAGGCTAGAGTGCAGTGGCACCATCTCGGCTCACTGCAACTTCCGCCTCCCAGGTTCAAGTTACTCTCCTGCGTCAGCCTCCCGAGTAGCTGGGACTACATGCACGCACCACCATGCCCAGCTAATTTTTGTATGTTTAGTAGAGATGGAGTTTCACTATGTTGGTCAGGCTGGTCTTGAACTCCTGACTTCACGATCCATCCTCCTTGGCCTCCCAAAGTGTTGGGATTACAGGCATGAGACACCATGACTGGGCTACTATTATTATTTTTAAGATGGAGTCTCACTTTGTTGCCCAGGCTGGAGTGCAGTGGCGCATCTCGGCTCACTGCAACCTCTTCCTCCCAGGTTCAAGCAATTCCCTTGCCTCAGCCTCCCAAGTAGCTGGGACTACAGGCGTGCACCACCACGCCTA
>NW_016107398.1:4976172-4977601 GCF_001604975.1 Cebus imitator | reverse complement strand
TGGTCTCGATCTCTTGACCTCGTGATCCACCCGCCTCGGCCTCCCAAAGTGCTGGGATTACAGGCGTGAGCCACCGCGCCTGGCCTTAGAGACTGGGTTTGACCATGTTGGTCAGTCTGGTCTTAAACTCCTGACCTCAGGTGATCCACCCACCTCGGCCTCCCAAAGTGCTGGGATTACAGGTGTGAGCCAACGCGCCTGGCCTAATTTTTTTTATTGCTAGCAAATTAGTCTTCCTAAAGATTTCTACTCCAATTCCAGCATTCTTTTGTCCTCTTTTTGTTCCTTTTGACAGCTCTCTGTTGCCAAGAATAAAGTACAATTTTATGGCATAGATATTAAAATTTTTCCAAAATGAGGTTTTTTCCCACAATAGGTGGCTCATCGCTTCTTTCTCCCATGAACACTTTCAGTTGTTTTAAAAACCTACCTAGGCTGGGTGCGGATGCTCACACCTATAATCCCAACATTTTGGGAGGCCGAGGTGGGTAGATCATGAGGTCAGGAGATCAAGACCATCTGGCCAACATGGTAAAACCCTGTCTCTACTAAAATACAAAAAATAAAAATAAAAAAATAAAAAAAATTAGCCAGGGATGGTGGTAGGTGCCTGCAGTCCCAGCTACTTGGGAGGCTGAGGCTGGGGAATCGCTGGAAACCAGGAGGCGGAAGTTGCAGTGAGCTGAGATCATGTCACCGCACTCCAGCCTGGCGACAGAGGGAGACTCTGTCTCAAAAAAACAAAACAAAACAAAAAAACTACTCAGCTATTTCTAGTCTCACTATCGTTACCCCAATTAACAGAGGTTCCCTAAACAAAAATGATATTTATTTGAGAATAGGACATTGCAAGGTGCCATAGTAAACGATGCATATTCAGGGAGGTAAAGGAAGACGAAGGTTTTTATTTTGTTTTGTTTTTAACAAAAACAACAACTACTACGCAGTTGTGCCTGGAAAAGGTTTTTGTTTTTAATTTTTTAAAATTTATTTTATTTTGAGATGGGGTGTCACTCTGTCACCCAGGCTGGAACACAGTGGTGTGATCTCGTCTCACTGCAACCTCTGCCTCCTGAGCTCAAGCCATTCTCCCACGTCAGCCTCCTGAGTAGCTGAGACCACAGGTACTCACTACCATGCTGGCTAATTTCTTTGTATTTTGGTAGAGATGAGGTTTCACCATATTGCCAAGGCTGGTCTCAAACTCCTGAGCTCAAGCCATCCATTTGCCTAGGCCTCCCAAAGTGCTGGCAGTATAGGCATGAACCATCATGCCTGACTTATTAAATTAAATTAAATTGGTCTTTTTTTTTTTTTGGAGACGGAGTTTCGCTCTTGTTACCCAGGCTGGAGTGCAATGGCGCGATCTCGGCTCACCGCAACCTCCGCCTCCTGGGTTCAAGCAATTCTCCCGCCTCAGCCTCCTGAG
>NW_016107398.1:4970032-4971136 GCF_001604975.1 Cebus imitator | reverse complement strand
AAGTGCTGGGATTACAGGCTTGAGCCACCGCGCCCGGCCCGGCCTTTTTTTTTTTTTTTAGACAGAATTTCACTCTTGTTGCCCAGGCTGGAGTGTAATGGCGCAATCTCGGCTCACCGCAACCTCCACCCCTGGAGTTCAAGCAGTGCTCCTGCCTCAGCTTCCAAAGTAGCTGGGACTACAGGTGTGTGCCACCACATCCATCTAATTTTTGTATTTTTAGAGATGGGGTTTCACCATGTTGGCCAGGATGGTCTTGATCTCTTGACCTTATGATCTACCTGCCTCGGACTCCCAAAATGCTAGGATTACAGGCATGAGCCGCCACGCTGGGCCTGAACAGGTAGTCTTAAGAGTTCTTGGGAGTTGGCCAGGCTTGGTGGCTCATGCCTGTAATTCAGCACTTTGGGAGGCCAACGTGGGTGGATCACTTGAACCGAAGGGTTTGAGACCAGCCTTAGCAACATAGTGAGACCCTATTTTTATAAAATTATAAATATTTTAAAAAAGAGTTCTTAGTAATAATCAAAGAGATTATTTCCCAAACAGGAAAAAAGTAGCATTTGTGTTGAACAGAAATTCAGAGGAGGAAATTTGGGGGTTTGCTGTTGCTGTTTTTTGAGACAGAGTCTCACTGAGTGTGGACTCTAGTTTCTGAGTTCTGGCTCTACCAGCTACTAGATAACCTTGAATATATTCTTTAATGTTTCTATACCTCAAATTTTCATATGTGGGATGAGGGTAGAAAGAATATCTACCATACAATTGTGAGATTAAGTTGGTTACTCTCTGCAAGGCTAATCAGATAGTACATGCCACATAAGTATCAATAAGTTACCTTCATTATTAAAATTGGCTATCCAAAAAGAGAAAGCTTCACTTTCTTATTGTTTTCTAGTGATCATTTAAGTGAAATAATTCCAAAGAATTGATTACCAAACAGCTACTGAACATACTGGTTTGACCAGAACCTGTGGCATCTCTAGGACCATCAGATCTCCTTAAAGATTTGTGGGGGCCGGGCGCGGTGGCTCACGCCTGTAATCCCAACACTTTGGGAGGCCGAGGCGGGTGGATCACGAGGTCAAGAGATCGAGACCATCC
>NW_016107398.1:4967919-4969780 GCF_001604975.1 Cebus imitator | reverse complement strand
TGTAAGGACCAGAGAAGAGCTGTCCTGGGAATGAGCAATGTCAAATAATCAGGTTCAAACAAGTTGTAATCATCCTTCAGGCTTCAATATCTTTGTAGGGGAGTTGAATGAGAATGGACTTCTAAAGTGTATTCACTGATATTTATTCAGTAAACATTTCTGGATTAGGAATGTAGAAATCAAGGACACAGTTCCTGTCTTCAGCTAACTCATGAACTAATATAGAAGACAGTCTGGAGGGACTCACCCAGGTGAGAAATGGAAGAAAGTGAGTTTAAGACAGTGAAATCACAGCCATAAAAAAGAAAAAAATCATGTCCTTTGAGGGAACATGGAGGCAGCTGGAGGCCATTACCTAAGCAAATTAACACGGAAACAGAAAACCAAACACTGCATGTTCTCACTTATAAGTACGAGCTAAACTTTGGACACACATGGACACACGTGGACATGAAGGCGGATACAGCAGACACTGGGGACTCCAAAAGGTGAAGGGGAAGGGCTGAAAAACTGATGAGTACTATGCTTACTACCTGGCTGATGGGATCAATTGTACCTCAAATCTCAGCATCATGCAGTATATACCCATGTAACAAATCTGAATATGTATCCCCCAAATTATATATATGTGTATATATGTATATATTTTGTGTTATATATATGTGTATATATGTATGTATAATTTGTATTATATATGTATATATGTAATTTGTATTATATATAATTTGTATTATATATGTGTATATATGTAATTTGTATTATATATGTGTATATATATAATTTGTATTATATATAATTTGTATTATATATGTGTATATATGTATAGTTTATATATATAATTTGTATTATATATGTGTATATACGTATATATACACACATATGTACATATAGATTATTTCTCTGTATGTGCATGTGTGTGTATATATATACATATATACACATACAGAAAAGTAATCTGAGCATACAGAGAATGACATATTCAGGGAACTTAATTTCAGAACAATTGAACATTGGGTGAGAATAACTGGATATAGCCCAGTGGTAAGAGAGGCAGGCAGGGACAGGATGGTGAAAACCTTGCCTGTGGGGCCTGGTTAGCACCTGGCTTCCCTCAGCTTGCATACCTTATGGCTTTATCAGGGAAACAAAAAGCACAAAACGCCAGGTGAAAGTCAGGCACTGTTGTGTGCACCTGTCACCCAGCTACTCAGGAGGCCTAGGCAGAAGGATTGCTTGGGTCCAAGAGTTTGAGGCTGCAGAGCCCTATGATTAGCCTGTGAATAGCCACTACACTCCAGCCTGGACAACAAGGCAAGACCCTGTATATACATTTTTTTAAAGCAGGGTGGGTAGCCAAACAGCCTCTGTGAAATCAATGTTATGTGTAGATTAGACCCTAAGTACCTGCTGTTCCTCAGGTATCCTGAGAAACCTAAATTTAGTCCTTCATGAATGCCAAACAAAAATGCGAATTTCATCTTTAGGGCAAGGGGAAACATGGAAGGGTGTTAAGCACGGTAGAATGGTAAGCAAGTTTGCTTTTCAGAAAGCAGTTTTGAAAGCAGTGTGGACAGCCAGGCAGGGTGGCTCAAGCCTCTAATCCCAGCACTTTGGGAGGCTGAGGCGGCAGATCACCTGAGGTCAGGAGTTTGAGACCAGCCTGACGAACATGGAGAAACCCCGTCTCTACTAAAAAATACAAAAAATTAGCCAGGTGTGGTGGCTCATGCCTGTAATGTACCCTCAGCTACTCAGGAGGCTGAGGTAGGAGAATCATTTAAACCAGCAGGCAGAGGTTTCAGAGCCAAGATCACACCATTGCATTCCAGCCTAGGCAACAAGAGCAAAACTCTGTCTCAAA
>NW_016107398.1:4965643-4967810 GCF_001604975.1 Cebus imitator | reverse complement strand
GAAAAGAAAGAAAGAAAGCAGTGTGGAAAAGAGATTTGAGGTGTGGCAAGGAGAGGCAGAGGTATGGAGAAGAGAATGCATTCTGTCTGGGAGATGATGAGCTTGAGGTAATGATGGACATTTGAATGATTACAATGTTAAGATCACAGTAAGACATCAGATTCAGTGCTTCGAATACAGTTTGCAAGGTAAATTCTGTTCTTAGCATATTCTCAGTCCAATTTCCCACAACAACTATGATTATATGTGCGTGGTTGTTAATTCACATTATAATTTGAGAAGTTTTAACAAAGGTAGTGTCGTTTTAGCCTTTCCATAATCCTACAAGGCAGAGAGGACTATTATTCTCCTCATTTTGCAGTGAGGAATTATATACCTCTGAGACTGTATGTGATTTATTTGCCTAAGATCATAGAGGAATGGGGTGCAGTGGCACGATCTCAGCTCACTGCAACCTCCTTCTCCTGGGTTCAAGTGATTCTCCTGCCTCAGTCTCCCAAGTAGCTGGGATTACAGGTGTAAGCCATCATGCCTGGCCACAAACGTAGCTTTTCTGATTCAAGATAGTGCTTGCTCCATAACAGTGTACTATATACACTTGTAGTATAACCCATCAGTGTCTATTTTGCTCCCAGCACTATGTCAGTAAAAACTTCTTAAAAATTAGAAGATCAGGTCTGGCCCTTGTCTCTGAGAAACAGCAGTATTGGCCAGGCAAATATTTGTCTTATTACCATGGCTCACACCAGTAATCCTAGCGCTTTGGGAGTCTGAGGCCAGTGGATCACCAGAGACAGAAGTTTGAGACCAGATTGGGCAACATGGCTGTCTCTAACAAAAAACACAAAATATTAGCCAGGAATGGTGGTGGGCGCCTGTGGTCTCAGGTACTTGGGAGGCTGAGATGGGAGAATCACTTGAACCTGGGAGGTGGAGGTTGCAGTAGACCGAGATAGCACCACTGATGGGTGACAGAGTGAGAGAGACTCCCCCACCCACACACAAAATAGCAGTATTGTGTTTTGACAATATTGTAGACTGACAGATCTGGCTTCTGGTTCTAATTCTGCCTCTAACCACTTGTGTCATTATATTTTATTAGAAAATAACAGAAACTCAACTCAAACAAATCTAAGTGTAGAGGGGAATTTATTGGCTTATGAAATCCAAGAAAGGATTGAACAACCAGATGTCAAGAAAGGCAGGGCTACTAGGTGCGGTGGCTCACACCTGTAATCCTAGCACTTCGGGATACTGAGGCAGGCAGATAACTGAGGTCAGAAGTTTGAGACCGCTGGGCACAGTGGCTCATGCCTGTAGTCCTAGCACTTTGGGAGGCCGAGGTGGGTGGATCACATGAGGTCAGGAGTTCAATACCAGCCTGGCCATCATGGTGAAACCCCATCTTTAAAAAAAAAAGTTTGAGACCAGCCTGGCCAACACAGCAAAACCCCATCTCTCCTAAAAATACAAAAATTAGCCTGTAATCCTAGATACTTGGGAGGGTGAGGCAGGAGAATCACTTGAACCCGGGAGGTGGAGGTTGCAGTGAGCTGAGATCGTGCCACTGCACTCTAGCCTGGGCAACAGAATGAGACTCCATCTCAAAAAAAAAAAAAAAGAAAGAAAGGCAGGGCCTAGGCTGGGCATGGTGGCTCACGCCTGTTATTCTAGCACCTGGAGAGGCTAAGGTGAGAAGGATGTAATTCAAGCATTTGCCCAGGAGTTTGAGACCAGCTTGGGTAATATGATGAAACCCTAGGCTGCAAAGGTGAAACAAGGGGCCAAACCTTGTTAGGAGCCTTTCCAAGTCTTGTTTCTGTTGCTTTTGGCATGGCAGTTTTACTTTCTCTCGCCACTAACTAGTTTTCTCTAAAGGCCATTTCTCTACTACTTTTATGAAAGTTGCATTAGAAATGACAGCAACATTTTACCTTTATAGAATACCTACATCAAAAAAATATTTTACTAATATATAAAATTAAACCTGGGACAGGCGCGGTGGCTCATGCCTGTAATCCCAGCACTTTGGGAGGCCAAGGTGGGGGGATCACGAGGTCAGGAGTTCAAGAGCAGCTGGGCCAACATGATGAAACCCTGTCTCTACTAAAAATACAAAAATCAGCCAAGTGTGGTGGCATGCACCCGTAATCCCAGTTACTCAGGA
>NW_016107398.1:4957894-4964038 GCF_001604975.1 Cebus imitator | reverse complement strand
CTCCTGCCTCAGCCTCCTGAGTAGCTGGGTTACAGGCATGCGCCACCACACCCGGCTAATTTTATATTTTTAGCAGAGATGGGGCTTCTCCATGTTGGTCAGGCTGGTCTAGAACTCCCAAACTCAGGTGATCCGCCCACCCTGGCCTCCCAAAGTGCTGCGATTATAGGCGTGAGCCACCACACCTGGCCCAAAACTACTATTCTTTATACTGCGATGCTTTGGTATATAGGTAAGACCTTGTCCCTCTCATTAACAATGATTTATTGCACCAGTGTCAGCTCCTTCAAATTTGTCAGCCTGTATGATTTTTCCTATTTAGTGCAGTTATAGGTCAAATATCCATTTCTACACCATCTTTGTTCCCACTACTGTTAAAGCAAATATTGCATTCTGACAAAATATACCAGTGCCAAAGGACTCATAAGGCAGCCATGGGATATAATGATCACCTCTACTTTGTTTTACATACTTTCCTCTTTCTCTGTCATCTCTGGGATAAACAGTCCCCAGAATAGGAAACTCCTCAGATGAATCTGAATAATTCCCTTGTAAACAAATTATTTTGACAGAAAAGCACATACACAATCCCTCACCCTGATGCTGTTCTCCCCTTCTCTGTATAAACCAAGATGCTCCTTGTCTTCAAATGCCAACTAATCACCTGTTTCACAGAACCATTCATAGAGAATCCAATGCCACCACTCTGCTTACTCCACTGAGTGATTACTTTATATCTCATTTCCCAGGGTTGTTTAGTATACCTGGCTTTACACCTTCTCTGAATATATTTGCATCTTTGGCTCATGTTTTCTCTCCTTCACTACATTGTTCATGCTTCAATATTAGATACAAGATTGCCTGGGTGCAGTGGCTCATGCCTGTAATCCCCGCACTTTGGGAGGCCAAGGCGTGTGGATCCCAAGGTCAGGAGATTGAGACCAACCTGGCTAACACAGTGAAACCTCATCTCTACTAAAAATACAAAAAATTAGCTGGGCGTGGTGGCACATGCCTGTAGTCACAGCTGCTTGGGAGGCCGAGGCAAAAGAATCACTTGAACCTGGGAGGCAGAAGTTGCAGTGAGTCCAGATTGCGCCACTGCACTTCAGCCTGGGAGACAGAGTGATACTCTGTCTCAAAAAAAAAAAAAAAAAAAGAAAAAGAAAAAATTAGACATAAGGTGTTGTTCCAACCTGGGATGGACTACTATCTGCCTGCAGTCCTGTGAATTCAAATGAAACATTTTAATTTTTTTCCTAGTTCCAAAATCTCATTCAAACCTATCCCCTTCCTTCTAACTCCCCAGAATCAAGGTCCTAGTTCAGGCTTTCTTTCTTTCTTACCTGATGACTGTAATAATCTTCTAATTATTTACCTAGCCTTAGGTCTCTGACCTCTGACAATCTGTCTTTGATTCTTTCCCAGTTATCTTTCTAAAACAAAGTTCTGATGGTGTCACTCTCTAGTCTAAAAGCCTTCCATGGCTCCCACTGACTACAACATTAAATCCCTTTGGTATTCAAGGATTTACAACCTAATCCTATCCTCCCTTTGTAATCCCATTTCCAATCACCCTTGCTACTCTATGTTACAAGTGATTGGTTTTTTTTTTTTTTTTCATTTTTAAATTTTTACTGTTTAATTGAGATAAGGTCTCCCTCCACTGTTTAGGCTGGAGTGCAGCGGTACAATTGTAGCTCACTGTAACCTCTAACTCCTGGACTCAAGCAATCCTCCCATCTCAGCCTTAAAGAGTAGCTAGGGCTACAGGCATGTGTCATCACACTCAGCTAATTTTTTTTTTTTGAGACATAGTCTCGCTCTATTGCCCAGGCTGGAACACAGTGGCATAATCTCAGCTCACTGCAACCGGCGCCTCCCAGGTTCATGAAATACTCCTGCCTCAGCCTCCCAAGTAGCTGGGATTACAGGTGCCTGCCACCATACCTGGCTAATCTTTGTATTTTTAGTAGAGATGGCATTTTACCATGTTGGCCAGGCTGGTCTCGAACTCCTGACCTCAAGTGATCTGCCCACCTTCACCTTCCAAAGTGCTGGGATTACAGGTATGAGCCACCGTGCCATGCCCCAGATAATTTTTTAGAAAATATTTTTGTAGAAACAGGGTATTACCATGTTGCCCAGGCTGGTGTCAAACTACTGACCTCAAGTGACCCTCCCACCTCAGCTTCCCAAAGTGCTGGGATTAAAGGTGTGAGCCATTGCACCAGGCCTCTATGGACTATTGTTTACCAAATACATTTTTGCATATTCCTATCTTCCTTCACTTTATCTTCCTAAAATGGCTTCTTTACCTATTCATATGTTGCTGTGTAGAACAATCAAGCTCAACAGGATCACCTCTTAACCCTTTTCTTGCTGTCCCTAGTCAAACTTGTTCCTTCTGCTTTCTGGAGCATGCTGTTTATGTCTCTGTTTTACACTTGCCAGCTGCTCTGTACTCTAGAAGTAGTCCTGTCTTTCTTTATCTCCCTTGTATACTGTGAACAAATCGAGAGCATGGATGATGACTTGTTCCTCTTTCTATGGCGACAGCCTAGCAAGTGGAGTGGCAAGAGGAAAGTACCCATCCCTGGGAAATGAAAATATTTCTTTTTTTTTTTTTTTTTTTTTTTGAGATAGGGTCTCACACCCAATCCAGGCTGGAATGCAATGGCACAATCAAGGCTCACTGCAGCCTTGACTTCCTGGGCTCAAGCAATCCTCCCACCTTAGCTACTGTAGTAGCTAAGACTATAGTCATGGGCCATCATGCCTGGCTAAATTTTTTTTTTTTTTTTTGAGATGGAGTTTTGCTCTTGTTGCCCAGGCTGGAGTGCAATAGTGTGATCTCTGCTCACCACAACCTCCGCTTCCTGGGTTCAAGTGACTCCTGCCCCAGCCTCAGGAGTAGCTGGGATTACAGGCATGTGCCACCATGCCTGGCTAATTTTGTATTTTTAGTAGAGATGGGGTTTCTCTTTGTTGGTCAGGCTGGTCTTGAACTCCCGAACTCAGGAGGTCGCCCTGGCCTCCCAAAATGCCAGGACAGGCATGAGCTACCTCGCCCGGCCCCACCCAGCTAATTCTGTTAGCTTTTTGTAGAGGTGTGGTCTCCCTATGTTGTCCAGCCTGGTGTCAAAGTCCTGGACTCAAGCTATCCTTCCTCCTTGGCCTCCCAAAGTCTTGGGGTTACAGGTGTGAACTACCACCCCAAGGGAAAATTTTTCTAGTGTCTTAAGGGAATAGGGCAATTTCAAGCCATTTCTTGAAGTAGTTCACATCCTTTAATTACAGACATTCACCTTACCATGGCCAGGTGTGGTGGCTCATGCCTGTAGGGAGGCCCAAAGCAAGAGAATCCCTTCAGTCCAGGAGTTGGAGAACAGCCTGGGCAATATAGTGAGACGCTGTCTCATCTGTCTTCTAGACACATATAAAAGACATTCACCTGATCTGAGGAGCTCAGAGACCTTGTAAACTGCTCTAGCTAGAAGTTGGTAACTTGTGAGACAGGGAAGTTAAGAGTCTAAAGTAACGTTATCAAACTCAAAAATTGGATTCAGCCATTAATGACATTTCTTCTGTGCAAGCCCTCTAGCTATTAGAATCTATGAAAGGGAAATTTTATTCGTAAGTCTAGAACACCTGTGCTCCTTTAACAGGTACCAAAATATTTGATGAATGACACAGTATTTTGAATTTGTAGGTGTCTGGGTTTTCTTTTGCAGACTACACCTATTAATGTTACCTGGCCCTGTCTTGGGATCTACATGTATGTAGTCTTGCCACCACTGGTCAGTTGGCATGTGGTTTTCCGAACTTCAGTCGCCTGAGACAGCTCTGTAATTACTTGCTAATTAGCTGAGTCGAACGATTCCGGACACATGGTTGCTTCGCCTTCATCGATCATTCAGCATTGGTTCCGTGCCAGCAGGATATCCGGCTGCTTGGTCACCAGCACTGAGCAAGCTGGCACCAGGATCGTGGCCTCAAGTCAACGTCCCGCTGAGGGAATCCGGCGACATTAGCCTGCGGGGAGAAAGGGCTGAAGGTGGACTGGGGAGACACCCCGCGTCCCGCCAGGCGAGCGTCGAGACGCCTGCTGATGGGTATTACCCGGGACCTCGCAGCGGCCGCTAGCCGAGCCTCAGCGCCAAGCCGCCGCCGGATGCGCTCAGGGCGAACCCGCGCTGCCCGGCCCGGCCCCTCAGGGAGCCCGGTGGGGGTGGGGTGGGGCGGGGCGCGGCGCGCGCGCGGAGGCCGCGGGCGGTGGCGGGGCGCGCGCGGCGAGGCAGGGGCGCGCGGGGCGGGGGCGCGCGGCGGCCGCAGCGGCCTGTGGCGCCGTCACCCGGCAGACTCCGGAGGGTCGAGCACGGTGCCGGTGCCGCTGCCGCTGGCCAGGCGCGCGGGGACGTTTCGCGGGCTGCGCCGGTGGCGGCCCGCCTTCCCGGGGGTCCAGTTATCATGTCGCTGAGGCAGCGCCTGGCCCAACTGGCTGGCCGTCTGCAGGACCCGCAGAAAGTGGCCCGTTTCCAGCGGCTGTGCGGGGTGGAAGCACCGCCGCGACGCTCAGCGGACCCGAGGGAGGATGAGAAGGCGGAGGCGCCCCTCGCCGGAGACCCTTGTCTGCGAGGGCGGCAGCCAGGGGCGCCCGGAGGCCCCCAGCCACCCGGGAGCGACCGCAATCAGTGCCCGGCCAAGCCGGACGGCGGCGGCGCCCCCAACGGAGTGCGGAACGGGCTGGCGGCCGAGCTGGGCCCGGCCTCGCCGCGGCGCGCTGGCGCCTTGCGCCGCAACTCGCTGACCGGCGAGGAGGGCCAGCTGGCCCGCGTGAGCAACTGGCCTCTCTACTACCTGTTCTGCTTCGGCGCGGAGCTGGGCAACGAACTCTTCTACATCCTGTTCTTCCCCTTCTGGATCTGGAACCTGGACCCCCTGGTGGGCCGGAGGCTCGTGGTCATCTGGGTGCTGGTCATGTACCTGGGCCAGTGCACCAAGGACATCATACGCTGGCCGCGGCCCGCCTCGCCGCCGGTGGTCAAGTTGGAGGTCTTCTACAACTCCGAGTACAGCATGCCCTCCACCCATGCCATGTCCGGCACCGCCATCCCCATTTCTATGGTCCTTCTCACCTATGGCCGCTGGCAGGTAAGGGTTCCCGCTCCTCGTTCTGCTCAGCCTCGGGGGAGCTCAGAGAACTCGGAGTTCTCTTGGCTCTATACATTTATTTTAATTCGGCCGTTCCCCTCCAGAGCCTCTCTTTCCACAGGTTTTCACAGTACCCGCAAACAGGCCCTTTCTGGGTTTTGAAAAATTAGGTGATTGGGGGAAACTAGAGACTTAGCCGTTGAATTCTATTTTAATATTAAATTCCAAATTAATACCTTTCTTGTAACCCAAAGGACACACGTTTCCTAGAGTAATACATTGTCATTAGGCTTTGGTTGAATTTTTAAACGGCTTTAATTCTTGTGATGCACAGTGGAAGTGAGTTTTTTTAAAATAATTAATTGCTACGTAACTAACACCCACTTTCACCGTAATATATGGTGCCTCCTCTAAAACCGATTGTTTCAGAGAGGTAAAGTCGTTAGCTTTACTGTGAGACAGTGTTTACAAAACCTTAGTGTAATCCCAAAACAAACATGCTAGTTCCAAGCAATGAAGTTATCGATTTTCAGCGAAATCCCCTTTATGGAAGTTAATGGAGCACTGTGTGAGTTCTGTTTTTAAGGGGTGTGGTTGCCACTTTGCTGATAAATACAAAGTTTAATTATCTGCTGGATCACTGATCTGTAGTATCTGTCCGTTGTTGAACTGCAGCTGTAATACTACAGTGTTATTGCCTCATTAACTAAAAATACATGACTTAAAAGTTATTCTTAAAGATAGGGCTCTTGATCAGACTAGTGGGTTTATAAATATGGCAAATATGACAGCAGGGTCAGCCTGGCAATCAGGAAGACTTTTGTCTTTTTGGTTTTTTAACCCTATCTGAAACCTCCCAAGGGAAGAGTTTTTAATGGTAATCGTTTTGATTTTGCTTACACTTTTGGCCTTCTATTGCGTATCTGTCTTTTAAACTGTAAGATTTGTTAATCCTGCAGACCAGTATCTTATTTTAAGAATAAAGTGTGT
>NW_016107398.1:4956120-4956714 GCF_001604975.1 Cebus imitator | reverse complement strand
TTTTGCTCTTTATTTGTTCAGGACACATGCTAACTGGGAGTCTGAAAACAGTACTGCTGAATCGTTTCTGGGATATTGATAATCTAACATTTCAGGGTTAGTTGAATTATCAGAATAAGCTTAGAGTTTTTAAACAACCTTGTATGTTTAAATCAAAGTTTAAGGAATTTGTCTATCATACAATTTTAGACTTTGAAGTAGACTGGATGTTAGAAATCACCTAGTTGAAAGCTGTCATTTTACAGATATGCAAACCGACCAGTTACATTGGAATTAATCTTGTAATGGTTTACATTTCTTATTTTACATTTTTTCACTCTAAATTTGCATAATTATTTTTTGGTTAGCTGTTCAGAAAACCTTTTTTTTTTTTGAGACAGAGTCTTGTTCTGTCTCTTAGGCTGGAGTGCAGTGGTGGGATCTTAGCTCACTGCAATCTCTGCCTCCTGGGTTCGAGCAATTCTCTGCCCTAGCCTCCTGAGTAGGTGGGATTACAGGTGCCCGCACCCAGCTAAATTTTTTTGTATTTTTAGTAGAGATGGGGTTTCACCATCTTGGCCAGGCTGGTCTTGAACTCCTAACCTCAGGTGATCT
>NW_016107398.1:4950939-4952880 GCF_001604975.1 Cebus imitator | reverse complement strand
AGACCGAGTTTCACTCTTGTTGCCTGGGCTGGAGTGCAACGGCGCCATCTTGGCTCACTGCAACCTCTGTCTCCTGGGTTCAAGCGATTCTCCTGCCTCAGCCTCCTGAGTAGCTGGAATTACAGGCATGTACCACCACGCCCAGCTAATTTTTTTGTATTTTTAGTAGAGACGGGGTTTCTCCATGTTGGTCAGTCTGGTCTCGAACTCCTCACCTCAGGTGATCTCCCTGCCTTGGCTTCCCAAAGTGCTGGGATTACAGCCGTGAGCTACCACGCCTGGCCTATTTTTTTTTTTTTAAGAGCCAGGCTGTCACTATATTGCCTAGGCTAGTCTCGAACTCCTGAGCTCAAGTTATTCTCCCTCCTTGGCCTCCCAAAGTGCCATCTTGCCTGGCCCCTGTTTCCTTTTTTTAAGATCCTTGTTATCTACTGAAAACAAAAGTACCTTCCTTTGCTTCAATTGTTTGGGTTCTGTACTCTGTCAATTAGCATTGTGTTACATTGGAGGCTTATATAGAAAGCCTTTTTCCTAGAAATTGGGGAAGAATTAAACAATGAAAGCCTGGTGTTTTTCTAATCATTTTTGGTTGTCAGTCTTGCCCATCTGCTGTGCCTCAGATGCTTATTTGGAACAGATATGGTTACTTACATGTGCCTAGGGTGCTGAAACATCTCTCAAAACTGAGTTCTCTTAACATACCGTTCCTTTGTATTGGCATTGCTACTTCACTCCTCCCTACCACCTGATGTTTCTGCCCTCATTATAATTTGCTCAAGATTTACTATCTACACAGAGCCTTTTAAATTAACCCTTTTTTCCCCATTTTTCCACACACTTAAAATGACAATATATGTGACTAATCTGGAAGGCCTTAAAATATTTAAAAAAATAAAAAAGACAGTATATGGCCAGGTGTAGTGGCTCACCCCTGTAATCCCAGCACTTTGGGAGGCTGAGGTGGGAGGATCCCCTGAGCCCAGGAGTTCAAGACCAGCCTGGGCAATATAGTGAGACCCTGTCTGCAAAAAAAATCAAAACTTAGCTGGGCATGGTGGCACATGTCTGTGATTCTAGTTACTAGGGAAGCTGAGGTGGGAGCATCACTTGAGCCTGGGAGGTCGAGGCTGGAGTGAGCTGTGATTGCACCACTGCGCTCCAGCCTGGGTGACAGAGCGAGACCCTATCTATCTCAAAAAAAAAAAAAAAAGGTATACAAAAAATTACCTCAGGCGTTGTTTAAAGTGCAGATTTCTACATTTCTCAGAGATTCAGACTTCTGTGAAATTCCAGTCTTTGAATTTTTTTTTGAGACAGTTTTGTTCTGTCACCCAGGCTGGAGTACAGTGGCACAATCTCAGCTGACTGCAGCCTTCACCTCCTGGGTTAAGCAATTCTTCTGTCTAAGCCACCTGAGTAGCTAGGACTATAGGCATCCACTGCTATGGCTAGCCAAATTTTGTATTTTTAGTAGAGATGGGGTTTCACCGTATTAGTCAGGCTGGTCTTGAACTCCTGACCTCAGGTGACCTGCCCACCGCAGCCTTTTAATGTGCTGGGATTACAGGCGTGAGCCATGTCTCCCAGCCTAATTTTTGTATTTTTAGTAGACACGGGGTTTTGCCATGTTGGCCAGGCTGATCTCAAACTCCCAACATCAGGTGATCCACCCTCCTGGGTCGGGCAAAGTGCTGGGATTACAGGCTTGAGTCTCTGCACCCAGCCTTATTACTAACTCTTGATTTAAAATTAATTGTATTTGTTTGTTTATTTGAATAGGGAAGCATCACAGAAATTCCAAATTTATATAAAAACATGAAGGGGACTTTGGGAGGCTGAGGTGGGCAGAGCACAATGTCAAGAGATTGAGGCCATCCTGGCCAACATGGTGAAACATCGTCTCTACTAAAAATACAAAAATTAGCTGGGCGTGGTGATGCA
>NW_016107398.1:4949162-4950704 GCF_001604975.1 Cebus imitator | reverse complement strand
TCACCGCAACCTCCGCCTCCTGGGTTCAGGCAATTCTCCTGTCTCAGCCTCCTGAGTAGCTGGGATTACAGGCACACGCCACCATGCCCAGCTGAATTTTTGTATTTTTAGTAGAGACAGGGTTTCACCATGTTGACCAGGATGGTCTCCATCTCTTGACCTCGTGATCCACCCGCCTCGGCCTCCCAAAGTGCGGGGATTACAGGTGTGAGCCACCGCGCCCGGCCTTAGGGTCTTTTTTCTAAAGGATTCAGTGTTATATTTTTCTTATTTAGTTTCCAAGAGGTAGTCTCTACTTTTGCAGACATACGTTTACATAGTTTTGTTTGTTTGTTTTTTGAGATAGAATTTTGCCCTTATTGCCCAGGCTGGAGTGCAATGGTGCAACCTCAGCTCACTGCAACCTTTGCCACCCAGGTTCAAGTGATTCTTCTGCCTCAGCATCCTGGTATTACAGGCACCCCCCACTATGTCTGGCTAACTTTTTTGTGTTTTTTTGTAGAGACAGGATTTCACCATGTTGGCCAGGCTGGTCTGAACTCCTGACCTCAGATGATCCACCTGCCTTGGCCTCACAAAGTGCTGGGATTACAGGTGTGAGCCACAGTGCCCGGCCTATATAGTTTGTTGTTCATGCACATGGTAACATACTGTACTGTTCTGGATCTTGCTTTTATCACTTAGTAATATATTGTAAAAACCCTCCCTCCCTGTCTTCCTCCCTCTCCCTTCCCTCCTTCCCTTTCCCTTTCTCCTCCCTTCCTCCCTTCCTTCCCTCCCTCCCTCTTTCCCTCCCTCCCTCCCTCCTTCCTTCCTTCCTTCCATCCATTTTTCTTTTCCTCTTTCTCTTTCTTTCCCTTCCTTACCTCTCCCCATCCTTCCTTTCTTTCTTTCTAATTCTTCTTTTTTCCTTTCTTTTTAGACAGGTTTCACCATGTTGCCCAGATTGGTCTCAATCTCCTGTGCTCAAATGATCCTCCTGCATTGGCCTTCCAAAGTGCTGGGATTACAGGCATAAGCCACCATGCCCAGTATTTTTTTTTCTTTAGTTACAGGCTCCCTCTTTTGCCCAGGATGGAGTGCAGTGGTGCGATCTCAGCTTACTGCAACTTCTGCCTCCCGGGTTCAAGTGATTCACCTGCCTCAGCCTCCCGAATAGCTGGGATTACAGGCGCCCACCACTATGCCTGGCTAATTTTTTTTTGTATTGTCAGTAGAGACGGGGTTTCACCACGTTGGACAGGCTGGTCTCGAATTCCTGACCTTTGGTGATCCGCCTGCCTCTGCCTTCCAAAATGCTGGGATTACAGGTGTGAGCCACTCGGCCTTTTGTTTTAAGTCCAACAGGTAATACTATGTGCCTGTGATTTTAAAAAATGCCTTACACAAATTAATTCTTTTCTTTTCTTTTTTTTTTTTTTTTGAGACTGTGTTTGTCTCTTGTTGCCCAGGCTGGAGTGTGATGGCACAGTCTTGGCTCACTGCAACCTCTGCCTCCCAGGTTCAAATGATTCTCTCATCTCAGCCTCCTGAGTAGCTGGG
>NW_016107398.1:4937906-4947967 GCF_001604975.1 Cebus imitator | reverse complement strand
TCACCGCAACCTCTGCCTCCTGGGTTCAGGCAATTCTCCTGCCTCAGCCTCCTGAGTAGCTGGGATTACAGGCACGCACCACCATGCCCAGCTAATTTTTTGTATTTTTAATAGAGACGGGGTTTCACCATGTTGACCAGGATGGTCTCGATCTCTTGACCTCGTGATCTACCCGCCACGGCCTCCCAAAGTGCTGGTATTACAGGCTTGAGCCACCGCGCCCGGCCACATGTTTTTTTCTTTATGTTTCTTCTGCTTTGAGGTCATTGAGCTTGAATCCATGGGTTTGTACTTTTCATTATATTTGGAAGATTTTCAGCATTATTTTAATAATTTTTTTTCCTCTCCCCCACCTCCATTCTCTTCTTTTAAAATTCCAATGTCATATGTTTTAAACTGTTCATTCACAGGTCACTGAAACTCTATTCTTTTTTTTGAGACAGAGTCTTGTTCTGTCACCAGGCGCCAGGCTGGAGTGCAGTGGCGCGATCTTGGCTCACTGCAACCTCCGCCTCCTGAGTTCAAGCAGTTTTCCTGCCTCAGCCTCCCAAGTAGCTGGGACTACAGGTGTGTGCCACCACACCCAGCTAATTTTTGTATTTTTAGTGGAGACGGGGTTTTACCATATTGGCCAGGATGGTCTTGATCTCTTGACCTCATGATCTGCCCTCCTCAGCCTCCCAAAGTGCTGCGATTACAGGCGTGAGCCACCATGCTTGGCTTTTTTTTTTTTTTTATTCCCCAATTTTTTTGTTTTCTCTGCTTCCTTTTTTACGGTTTCTGTTGCTATGGCTTTAAGTTCACTTACCTGTTCATTACAATCTCTAATGTTCTGGTAATTTTATCAAGTAGGTTACGGTATAAATTCAGATTCTGTATAGTTTATATCTAGAAATTACATTTGGGTCTTTTAAAATCTTCAGGCTGGGTGTGATGTCTCACACCTGTAATCCCACCACTTTGGAAGGCTGAGGCAGGCAGATCATGAGGTCAGGAGATTGAGACCATCCTGGCCAACATGGTGAAACCCTGTCTCTACTAAAAATACAAAAAAAATTAGTTACTCAGGAGGCTGAGGCAGGGGAATCACTTGAACCCGGGTGGTGGAGGATGCCATGAGCTGAGATCGTGCCACTGCACTACAGACTGGCGACAGAGCAAGACTCCGTCTCAAAAAAAAAAAAAAACTTTAGTTTCTCAGCTCATTATATCTCTATATTCTTGAGTAAGTTTAGAAGATTTTAAAAAACTAATATTGGCCAAGCACAGTGGTTCACGCCTGTAATCCCAGCACTTTGGGAGGCCAAGGCAGGTGGATCACCTGAGGTCAGGAGTTTGAGACCATCCTGGCCAACATGGTAAAACTCTGTCTCTACTAAAAATACAAAAATTAGCTGGGTGTGGTGGTGGGCACCTGTAATCTCAGCTACTTGGGAGGCTGAGGCAGGTAAATTGCTTGAACCAAAGAGGTGGAGGTTGCTGTGAGCTGAGATCATGCCACTGCACTCCAGCCTGAGTGACAGAGTGAGACTGTCTCAAAAACAAAAAAAAAAGAATTATTATTGGGGAAAGAGTCTCACTGTTACCCAGGCTGGAGTGCAATTGCAAGATCTTAAACCCAAAAGCCTCGAACTCTTGGGTTTAAGGGATCCTCCTGCCTTAGCATGCAGGGTAGCTAGGAAGTCAGGTGCGTGCCACCATACCTAATTAAAAAAAATTTTTTTTATTGTTTAAAGCCAAAGTCTCACTATGTTGCCCAGGCTGGTCTCAAACTCCTGGGCTCATGTTTTCCTGTCACTCTGGTTTCCCAAAGTGCAGAGATTACAGGTGTCAGCTACTATGCCCAGCAAATTTATAAGATTTTTATAGCAATTTTAAGGTATTTATCTATTAATTCCATCAACTTTGTCATCTTTTTGTGTTTCTAATATTTCTCCTGATTATAAATCATATTTTCCTAATTTCTTGCTCAGTAATTTATATATAGTTTTGGATTTTGTTGTATTTCTTTACATAATCTTGGACTTTGTTCTGGTGTGTGGTTAAATTACTTGTCAGTTTAAATCCTTCTAGGCTTGATAAGAAGGGTCCAGAATAATGATAGGCTAAGTCTAATTTAGTCTCACTACTTACGTGATAACCTTTTGACTACTCTATACAATTTCTTCTTCACTGCTTCATGGGAAAGCAATTGCAATCTTGTATGAGCTTTGGGAATCATTTGGCCAGCTACTCTCCAGTAGTTTTTTCTCCAGTCTGGTGGACTTTCTCCTTATGCATGCGCAGATTAGTACTCAGCCAGCAACTTCATGAGTTCCCTCTACACATCTCCAGGGCTCAGTCTCAGATTTGTCTCTCCAATAACTCTGCCCCGCAAATTACAGCCTCTTTGGCCTCCCAGAATACCAGTCTTTCTCCTCTTAACTAAGTGAAACTGCTCGATTCAGTTTTGATTCTTCCTCCTGTGCTACTGGAAACTGTCTCTAGCAGGAGAATAATGTAATCACAGGCCTCATCTCATTGGTGTCCCTTTTCTATGGGTCTGAGTTTCACAAGAGTGAAACTCTATCTCAAAAAAGGGGGGGATTTATTCAAAAAACATATAAACATACAACAGAATGCTTCATAAGTCACTTTAAACAATAAAATAGGCAATAGTAGCATATGTATTTTTATAAGCAGGTTCAAGCAGTTCTCCTGCCTCAGTCTCTTGAGTAGCTGGGACTACAGGCAAGCACCACCATGCCTGGCTAATTTTTATATATTTTTTTTATTTTTTGTTTTTTTAATTTTTTTTTAAAGATGGGGTTTCACCATGATGGCCAGGCTGGTCTTGAACTCCTGACCTCAGGTGATCCACCCACCTTGGCCTCCCAAAGTGCTAGGATTACAGGCGAGAGCCACCGCGCCTGGCCTAATTTTCGTGTTTTTAGTAGAGATGGGGTTTCACCATGTTGGCCAGGCTGGTCTCACACTCCTGACCTCAAGTGATCCACCACCTGGCCTTCCAAAGTGGTAGGATTATAGGCATGAGCCACCATGGCCAGCCAGTGTACTCAGATTTTTGATCAAACACTATTCTAGATGTTTTTCTGAAGGTAGTTTTTAGATGAGTTTAACGTAAATCGGTGGACTTTGGATAAAGCAGGTTACCCTCCATAACGTGAGTGGGTCTTATCCAATTAGATGAAGACCTTAAGAGAAGAAAGACCGACCTCCCCCAAAGAAAAGGGAATTCTGCCAACAGAATGATTTTAGACTTGAGCTACGCATCAGTTCTTTCCTGGGTCTTCAGCCTGTTGGCCTCCCTGCAGATTTTGGACTTGCCAGTCTCTACAATTGCATGACCAGTTCTTTAAACTTTTCTTTATATATGTAGATATACATATCCTATTGGTTCTGTTTATCAGAAGAACCTTGAATAATACATTATGTCATGAATTTTCCCACCAATATAAATTCCTAGAAAATAGTCTTAATGGCCGGGTGCAGTTGCTCATGCCTGTAATCTCAGCACTTTGGGAGGCCGAGGTGGGTGGATCACCTGAGGTCAGGAGTTCCAAGACCAGCCTGGCCAACTTGGTGAAACCCCATCTCTACTAGAAATACTAAAAATTAGCTGGGCGTGGTGCAGGCGCCTGTAATCCCAGCTACTTGGGAGGCTGAGGCAGGGGAATAGCTTAAACCCTGGAGGCGAAGGTTGCAGTGAGCCGAGATCACTCCACTGCATTTCAGCCTGGGCAACAAAGAGTGAAACTCTGTCTCAAAAAAAAAAAAAAAAAAAGAGAGAAAGAAAGAAAACAATCTTAATGAATGAAATTTTAAAAATATTCCTATGAAATAATTTCTATACTGTAGGATTATAATTATTATAGGTCTTAGTATCCCCATTTATAGATGAGGAAACTAAGATGTAAAGAGATTATGTGGCTAGCCCATGGTTCTACAACCGAAGAAGTAGGTATCTTGGGGTGTCTACCTAGTTTGCCGCTCTCTAAAAGCTCCCTTATCTATAGGAAAGCTGTATTTTCTTTCTTCTTTTTGAAATGAAGTTTCCCTCAGTCATCAGGCTGGAGTACAGTGGTAGGATCTTGGCTCACTGCAACCTCCTCTGCCTCTTGGGTTTGAGTGATTCTCCTGCCTCAGCCTCCTGAGGAGCTGGTATTATAGGCACACGGTACCACACTCAGTTAATTTTTGTATTTTTAGTAGAGACAGGGTTTTACCATGTTGGCCAGGATGGTCTTGATCTCTTGACCTTGTGATTTGCCTGCCTTGGCCTCCCAAGAAAGCTGTATTTTTTTTTTTTTTTTTACATGATCTCATCCCTTAGGAGTTGTGAACAGGTACAGAGTCTGGGCTGGTTTTCTCAATGAGAAAGTAAATTCAGAAGCCTTCATGTGTCATGTGGACTGAAAAGCAGAGAAGCTGGTCTGCAGAAAAGGAAAAATGAAGTGGAAATATAGAAAGAAGAGATGGTCCTATTCTGTTGATAGTTGTGATTTCTTCTTCAAGCTTAGCCTCATTCCACCTTAGAGTTCTGTGAGACGCTCTCTATCCTTTTAATATATCTTCTTTTTTTCTTCTTAAAATAATCTAAATTGGTTTCTCTTATTTACATGTTTGGAGTTCCAATATAATGCAGGTAGTAAATGGTGATAGTCAGGTCTATATAGTTTCATAAACTCATATTTTTAACTACTTCATTATAACCAAGAAATTTTATTTATAATTATTGCATGTTTTAAATAATTTTATGACAAACATTTAAAAATATAAATCCTTACCCACATTTCTGTGTCTTTAGTATAGAATTCTAGAAGGATTACTGGGTCAATAATATGTGAGCATTTAGAGCTCTTCTGTTTATTGACAAAATGCTTTCCAGAAAGGTTATATCAGTTTTCATTACACTAGTAATGTATGAGAACAAGACATGTCTATCTTTAATGTGTCATTATTGTCATGTGTTTACATGTATACTATTCATTCCTAAACTTGAACAGAAATTCTTCCCTGTGCCTGCCTCCCATATTTAAGTTTCTCTGAAAAATTTAAATTGTATTAAAGACAGTTTTTGTAACTGTTTTAATTGCAAGTGATTTTATTGACTTAATTTTACTACCTTCAATGAATGTAAAGGGAGCATGCCAACATATACATAATAATTCTTATTATGTATAATAGCGAGAAAGGTATCCGAAAGGAAAAAGCCATTTGGTAGAATTAACTGAAGGAAACGTTTAGATAAATTTTCCTGTGATTAAGGATGTGCAGCAAAAAGATTAGATAGTGGTTATGAAAGTGAAAACATCTAGGATGTCGTGTGATCTGTTTTGGGTTTGGTACATTTTTATGTATTTGAAAATAATGTGAAGGACTTGTAATTTTTACTTTCTACTCTTTATGAGATCTAAAGATTTAATTGCAGTAAAAACATTCTTATTAGAGGAAGTACATAAATGCCACAGATACAGCTCAACATTCTCTACAAAAAAAAACAGAAACCAGGAAGCCCCTGCCAAACTTAAAGTTCTTACTCATTTGTGTAATGATGAAAGTATAAAGTAAGGAGCACGATAAATTGGAAAAGGAATTAAAGTAGGTCACTAGAATATAATACCAATTGTTATTTAGCATCCACAAGTCTGTTCTTTAACTGTAAACAGGGATAGAATATATTTTATATATATATAATATATATTAATTTTGTGTATTTTTAGTAGAGATGGAGTTTTACCATGTTGACCAGGCTGATCACGAACTCCTGGCCTCAGGTGATCTGCCTGCCTCGGCCTCCCAAAATGCTAGGATTACAGGCATGAGCCACCACTGCTGGCCAGAATTAATATCTTTAAGATCTCTTCTACCTCTAATTAAATGAAATTTTTATTTAGCCTCCATTCTAAGAAAATATTTGAGTGAGCCGGGCGTGATGGCTCACGCCTGTAATCCCAGCACTTTGGGAGGCCGAGGTGTGTGGATCACCTGAGGTCGGGAGTTTCAGACAGCCTGACCAACATGGAGAAACCCCGTCTCTCAAAAAAATAAGGCCAGGCGCGGTGGCTTACGCCTGTAATCCCAGCACTTTGGGAGGCCGAGGCGGGTGGATCACGAGGTCAAGAGATCGAGACCATCCTGGTCAACACGGTGAAACCCCGTCTCTACTAAAACTACAAAAAATTAGCTGGGCATGGTGGTGCGTGCCTGTAATCCCAGCTACTCAGGAGGCTGAGGCAGGAGAATTGCCTGAACCCAGGAGGTGGAGGTTGCAGTGAGCCAAGATCGCGCCATTGCACTCCAGCCTGGGTAACAAGAGCGAAACTCCGTCTCAAAAAAAAATAAAAAAAATAAAAAAAATTTTATATATATATATATATCTTAGGATCAAGCAGAGTATCACTCAAATATCCATATATATGTGCATATATATGTGTGTATATATGTGTGTATATATGTGTGTGTATATATATATATACCTATATATATATATTTGAGTGATACTCTGCTTGATCCTAAGGATAAAAGAAATTAACACACTGAACAACTTTATATGTGAAGGGCAGCATAGTATAGTAGTTAAGAGCTCAGAGCTCAGACTTAGGAATTAGACTTCCTGTATTTGAATCACAGATCTATAACTTAATAGCTGGTTGACTTTGGGCAAAAAGTTGACCCCTCTGTCTCTCAGTTTCATCTATAAAATGAGGTAAATTAGAATAGCTACCCCATAAGGTTGTTTGGATGATTACATGGGTTAATATTTGTAAAGCTCTTAGAATAGAGCTTGATATAGTAAATTTTAATTATATGTCAAATAAAAATTGCTTAATTTATTAACCTCTCGGTAAAGAATAAATCCATATTCATTTCTCCTAATGTCTGCCTAGAATTGAATTTTGGCCTTAAAAAAAATCTAGTCAGATTAATGGTCAGAAATAAAGGATTGCTGGCTGGGTGTGGTGGCTCATGCCTGTAATCCCAGGACTTTGGTAGGCCAAGGCAGGAGGATCACCTGAGGTCAGGAGTTCAAGACAAACCTGGCCAACATGGTGAAACCCCATGTCTACTGAAAAAAAAAAAAAAAATTAGCCAGGCATGGTGTGGGTGCCTATAATCTCAGCTACTGGGGAGGCTGAGGCAGGAGAATCGCTTGAACCCAGGAGACAGAGGTTGTAGTGAGCCAAGATCGCACCATTATACCCCAGCCTGGGGGACAAGAGTAAAACTCCGTCTCAAAAAAAAGAAAAGAAAAGAAAAGAAAGGGTTGCTGCTATAGCCAGTGAGTACCAAGAAAAAAAGAAAGATTGGGTTCGGTAGAAATAGAGAAGAAGTGAAGAGAGTGGAGGACAATACCACAAATATGTATTAGAAGTAAGGGAAAGGTCGGTTAAATTGCTATGGCTGAGGAAAGGAGGAAGAGATAGTTCTCCTAGTTCTGACTTTTAAAAAAATAGAAACTAAGCTATTTTTTATTTTTATTTTTAAAGACAGGGTTTCACCATGTTGGTCAGGCTGATCTTGAACTCCCGACCTCAGGTGATCCGCCCACCTTGGCCTCCAAAGTGCTTGGATTACAGGCGTGAGCCACCGCGCCTGGCCGAAACTAAGCTCTTAAAGAATTACTAAATTTAGGCCGGGTGCGGTGGCTCAAGCCTGTAATCCCAGCACTGTGGGAGGCCGAGGCGGGTGGATCACGAGGTCAAGAGATCGAGAGAATTACTAAATTTACTAATGTGGAAAAGACAGAATCTGAGTTTGCCATTATAATGTGTTTTGTATTTTGACAATTATTACACTTAATGAGCCTACTACACTCACTTTTCTGGGTGCTGAGGCAGCTACACAACTGTTGTCACCACAGACTAGATTTGTTCTCAGTTTTGGAGGTTTGAATAGGGATTAAAAAAAAATCTGCTCAGAATCCACACAAGACACTGGAGAAGTTTTCTGGAGCCTTGTAGCAGATGAGGCTAGATTATCCAAGACAGAAAAAAAAATACTTCAGTAGCTAATGAAGAAGTACTAATGACTTGGAAACTGTTGGAAGTCTGTATTTATTGGTTTCTGGAGAGGGAATCAGGAATTTCTTCATCATCTGGAATGCCGAGGCCTGCCTGCATCCCTGACGTGTTACAAGCTATAAAATGTAGCCGTACTCTTTCCTCACTGATCCTTTCCTTAATAGGAACTGGAACACGGATCCTGTTTTTTAACGTAAGATTATATCAATTAGTATGGTAGTAAATAGCACTTCCCTTACTGTGGTTTGTGATATAAAATATATTTTTAAGTATAATGTGTATATAGTGACTTCTGTTGCTAAATTGATTCTTTGTAACTTAAAAGTTCAAAAGAGAAACAGTAATTACGCTGACATCAAATGTGACTAGGTCGAAACCATAGATTGAAAATGTTTTAAATTATATTTTTCTCATTTAATGTGTACATTATAGGACTAGATATGGTTCAATTTTTGTTTGCCTTTTTGAGATGGAGTCTCGCTCTGTCACCCAGGCTGCAGTGCAGTGGCGTGATCTCCCTCAGTGCAATCTATGCCTCCCAGGTTCAAGTGATTCTCCCACCTCAGCCTCCCAAGTAGCTGGGACTATAGGTGCATGCTACCAGGCGCAGCTAATTTTTGTATTTTTAGTAGAGACAGTGTTTCGCCATATTGGCCAGGCTGGTCTCAAACTCCTGACCACAGGTGATCCGCCCATCTCAGGCCTGCCACAGTGCTGGGATTCTGTTTCTTAAGTTTACTCAAAAGGGTTTTGAGATTGCAGTTTATGATGTTGGATTTCCCAGATGCTCTTAGAACTAAGGGTTAACATAGCCCATGTTTGAGGCCAGGAACTGAATGATACTGTGGCCTTTGACACCATGTTATCATGAGTCTAATATGGTAAGACTGCTAGCTGAAGGCTTATGTTTACTTCATTCAACAAGTATTCATTAACTGCCTACTATGTGCCAGACACATATCACAGTAATACAGGCAGGAGAGAATTGCTGGTGGTTTAGAGCAGGTAATAATGATAGAGGTAGAAGTGGTCATATTCTGGATATGTTTATTTTTTAGTTTTTTAACAAGGTAAAACATAAAATTAATAATTTTGAAGTGAATAAGTCAGCTCTAGCACATTCACAAGGTCACACAGCCATTGTTGCTATCTAGTTTCAAAACACTTTCATCACCCAACAGGGAACCCTATACCCATTAAGCATTTGCTCCCCATTTCTCTCTCCCCCTGGCCTCTGGCAACCATCCATGATGTGGCTCTATAGGTTTACCTATTTTGGATATTTCATATAAATGGAATCGTGTAGTATGTGGCTTTTGGTGTCTGGCTTCATTTACTTAACATGATGTTTTTGAAGTTCATCCATGTTGTAGCATGCAACAGTACTTCATTCCTTTTGTGTTGACTACTATTCCATTGTCTGTATGTACCACAAATAATTTACTCATTTATCGGTTCATGAACACTTGGGCTCTGCCTGCCTTTTGGTATTGTGGATAGTACTGGTATGAACATATGTATAAAGGTATTTGTTTAAGTACTAGTTTTCAGTTATTTTGGGGATATAGTTAAAAGTAGAAATGGAGGTCATATGGTAATTCTGTGTTTAACTTTTTGAGGAACTGCTAAACTGCTTTTCATAGCAGCTGCGTCGTTTTACATCCCAGCAGCAATGTATAAAGCTTCCAGTTTCTCCACATCCTCACCACTTCTTGTTATTTTCCTTTTTTCTTTCTGTTATAATAGCTATCCTCGTATGAAGTTGCACCTCACTGTAATTTTGATTTAAATTTTCCCAATGAATAAGATGTTGAGCATGTGTGTGTGTGTATATATATTTTTTATTTTTATTTTTATTTTATTTTTGAGACAAGGTGTCACTTTGTCACCCAGGCTAGAATGCTAGAATGCAGTGGCATGATCTCTGCTCACCACAACCTTTACCTCCCAAGCTCAAGCGATCCCCCATCTCAGCCTCCCAAGTAGCTGGGACCACAGGCACATGCCACCATGCCTGGCTAATTTTTATATTTTTGT
>NW_016107398.1:4934791-4937406 GCF_001604975.1 Cebus imitator | reverse complement strand
TTTTTTGAGATGGAGTCTTGCTCTGTCACCCAGGCTGGAGTACAGTGCCATGATCTTGACTCAGTGCAACCTCTGACTTCCAGGTTCAAGTGATTCTTCCACCTCAGCTTCCCAAGTAGCTGAAATTACAGGCACGCACCACCGCGCCCAGCTGATTTTTTGTATTTTTGGTAAAGATGGGGTTTCACCATGTTGACCAGGGTGGTCTTGAACTCCTGACCTCAAGTGAGCCGCCCACCTCAGCTTCCCAAAGTGCTGAGATTATAGGCCTGAGCCACCACACCCTGCCAGGTTGTAAATTTTGAGGAAATTCCAATTTACCCATTTTTTTCTTTTGTTACATGTGCTTTTGGTGTCATAGTTAAGAATCTGTTGCCTAATTCAGAGTCATAAAGATTTATCCCTGTGTTTTCTTCTTAAAAAATTTTTTTTTGACTGGGCCTGGTGGCTCATGCCTATAATTCTAGCACTTTGGGAGGCCTAGGAGGGTGGATAATGAGGTCAGGACTTCAAGACCAGCCTGGCCAAGATGATGAAACCCTGTCTCTACTAAAAGTACAAAAATTAGCTGGGCATGGTAGCATGAACCTGTAATACTACCTACTCGGGAGGCTGAGGCAGGAGAATCGCTTGAGCCTGGGAGGCGGAGGTTGCAGTGAGCTGAGATCACACCACTGCACTCCACCCTGAGCAACAGAGCAAGACTCCATCTCAAAAAAAAAAATGTAGATTTCTTTTCTTTATTGAGACAGGGTCTTGCTTTGTTGCCCAGGCTGGTCTTGAATACCTGGGCTCAAGCAGTTCTTCTGCCTTGGCCTCCCAAAATGCTGGGATTATAGGTGTGAGCCACCACACCCAGCCCCTATGTTTTTTTCCTAAAAGATTTTAGCTCTTATATTTAAGTTGTTGACCCATTTTGAGTGTATATATGGTGTGATATAGGACTCCAACTTCATCCTTTTGCGTGTAGATATTCAGATGTCCTAGCGCTATTTGTTAAAGAGACTATACTACTATTTAATGATCTTGGCATTCTTGTTGAAAATCAATTAACCATAGATATATGGGTTTATTTTCGGGCCCACAATTCTATTCCATTGGTCTGTATGTCTGACCTTATGTCAGTACCTCACTGTTTTGAATACTGTAATAAATTTTGAAATAGAAAAGTATGAGTCCTTCCACATTGTTCTTCTTTTTTAGTATTGTTTTGGCTCTTCAGGATCTTCTGCAATTCCATATAAATTTGAGGATCACCTTTGCAGTATCTGCAAAAATGGACGTAGAACTTTGATAGAAGGACTGGGCATGGTGGCTTAGGCCTGTAATTCCAGTGCTTTGAGAGGCCAAAATGGGAGGATCACTTGAGCCCAGGAGTTTGAGGCCAGCCTGAGCAACATAGTGAGACCCGCCCCCCGCCAATCTCTACAGAAGATTAAAAAATTAGTGGGTATGGTGGTACACACCTGTAGTCCCAGCTACTTGGGAGGCTGTGGCAGGAGGATTGCATGAGTCCAGGAGTTGGAGGCTGTGGTGAACTGTGATTGAGCCACTGGACTCCAGCCTGGGTGATAAAGTGAGACTCCACTCCCCACCCCTCCGCAAAAAAAATACTTCAAGAGGGATTACATTGACTGTAGATCACTTTGGATAATAGTGTCATCTTAACATATTAAGTTTTAATGTATTGTCTTATAATCCATATACATGGGATGTCTTTTCATGAACTAGGTCTTGAATTTCTTTCAGTAATGTTTTATAATTTTAGGTGTACAAACCTTTCGATTCCTTGGTTAAATTTATTCCTACATACAGGTATTTTATTCTTTAGGATGCTATTGAAAGTGGAATTATTTTTCTTTTATTTTGGGATTTTTTTTAATTGCTGGTGTATAGAAACACAATTGATTTGTGAGTATTCATCTTATCCTGCAACTTTGCTGAATTCATTTATTAACTCTAATATGTTTTCTTCATGGATTCTTTGGGATTTTCTGTCTTTAGGATCACATCATCTGTGAATAGGGATCTAGTAGCCCTCCTCATCAGCAGAGGATGCGTTCCACGACCCCCAGTGGGTACCTGAAACTGTGGATAGTACTCAACCCTGTATATATATATATTTTTTTTCCTGTACATATGTATATATGGTAAAGTTTAATTTATAAGTTAGTCACAGTAAGAGATTAATAACAATAACTAAGAAATAGAAAAATTGTAACAGTATACTGAAATGAAAGTTATATGAATATGATCTCTCTCTCTCAAAATATCTTATTTTACTCTACTCATTTATTTTTGGACCACAGTTGACCTCAGATATCTGCAACTATGGAAAGTGAACCTGCAGATAAGGGGAAACTTCACTTCTTTTTTGCTGACTTAGATCTCTTTTGTTTCTTTTTCTTGCCTAATCGTTCTGACTAGAACTTCTAATACCATGTTAGGTATCAGTGGCGACAGGTTTTGGAAAGCCTTGTCTTTTTCCTTGTCTTGGAGGGAAAGATTTCAGTCTTTCACCATTGAGTATTATGTTATCTGTAGATTTTTTCTTTTCTTTTTTCCTTTCCTTTCTTTTTTCTTTCTTTCTTTTTTTTTTTTTTTTTTTTTTTTTT
>NW_016107398.1:4932495-4934701 GCF_001604975.1 Cebus imitator | reverse complement strand
CATTCTTGCTCTGCCATCCAGAACTGGAGTACAGTGGCATGATCTTGGCTCCCTGTAACCTCCATCTCCTGGGTTCAAGCAATTCTCATGCCTCAGCCTCTTGAGTAGCTGGGATTACAGGTGCCGGCCACCAGGACTGGCTAATTTTTGTATTTTTAGTAGAAATGGAGTTTCACCATGTTGGCCAGGCTGGTCTTGAACTCCTGACCTCAGGTTATCCACCTGCCTTGGCCTCCCAAAGTGCTGAGATGATAGGCGTGAGCCACCACGCCCAGCCATCTGTAGATATTTCATACATGTCCTTTATCATGTTGAGAAATTCCGTTCTAGTTTTTTTTCATGTTTTTATTATGAAGGGGTTGAGTTTTCTCAAATGCTTTTTCTGCATCAATTGAGGTGATTATGTATGTGGGTTTTTATCCCTTTGTTCTCTTAATGTGGTATATTATGTTGATTGAATTTCCTATGTTAAACGACCTGTGCATTTCTAGGACATCCCTCTGCAGCACAATACATAATTCTGTGAATATGCAGCTAATTTGGGGTGCTAATAGTTTGTAAAGCATTCTTATATCAGCATTTATAAGAAATACTGATCTGTAATTTTTTTTTCTTGTTATGTTTTGGGTGGTTTTGGTATCAGGGTAATACCAGCCTCATAAGATGAATTATAAAGCATTCTTTCTGTTATTTTTTAGAAGAATTTGAGAATTCTTCTAAACATTATTCTTTAAATGTTTGATATAATTCACCAATGGAACCATCAGGTCCTAGATTTTTCTTTGTTGGGAGGTTTTTGATTATTCATTCAATGTCTTGTTATAAATTTGTTCAGACTTTCTATTTCTTGTTGAGTCAGTTTTAATGATTTTGTTTTTCTAGGAATTTTTCCATTTCATCTGGGTTATCTAATTAGTTGGCATACAGTGTTTCATACTTTTACGTTCCATTTTATTTCTGTAAGAATAATAGTAATGTCTCCACTTTCATTTCTGATTTCAGTTAATTGCATGTTCTCTCTTTTTTTGTCAGTGAGGCCAAAAATTTATCAATTTTGTTGGTCTTTTCAAAGAAACAACTTTAGTTTTGCTGACTCTTTTTATTGTTTTTCTATTCTCTATTTCACTTTTCTCTACTGTAACCATTTTATTATTTCCTTAGTGGTGCTAGCTATGGATTTGGTTTGCTCCACTTTTACTAGTTCCTTAAGGTATAGAGTTGTTACTGATTTGAGATATTTCTTCCTTTTAATTTAGGGTATCTATTACTATAATTTTTCTCTGAACACTTCTTTCACCACATTCCATAAATTTTGGTATGTTTTTGTTTTTCTCTGTTTTCTAATTTCCTTGGTGATTTTTTTTTCTTTGACCCATTGGTTAAGAGTAGTTTAATTCTTAAGTATAGTCAATCCTTACTATTCAGGGTTCCATATTTGTGAATTCACCTACTCTCTAATATTTATTTGTAATCCCAAAATCAGTGCTTGTGGCATTTTCATAGTCATTCACAGATATGTGCAAAGTGGTAGAAAATTCGACATTCCCAGCTGAGGATGAACCGGGCAATGGTCCTACATCTTGTTTCAACTATCATGTTGTAAACAAGTATCCTTTTCACAATCTGTTTAGTGTCATGTTTTCTGCATTTTTGTTGGTGAATTCACTGTTTAAATGGGCCCTCAATTGTAGTGCTGATGTGCTGTATAGTGTTCCTAAGTGCAAGATGGCAGGGAGGTGCCTCAAATAATATATTTACATTAGATGTAAAATTGATTTAGGTGGCTGGGTATGGTGGCTCACACCTGTAATCCCAGCACTTTGGGAGGCTGAGGCGTGTGGATCACCTGAGGCCAGGAGTTTGAGACCAGCCTGGCCAACATGGTGAAACCAAAAATATAAAAATTAGCTGGGCATGGTGGCAGGCCCTTGTAATTCCAGCTACTTGGGAGGCTGAGGCAGGAGAATCACTTGAACCTGGGAGGCAGAGGCTACAGTGAGCCAAGATCATGCCACTGCACTCCAGCCTGGGCGACGAGAGTGAAACTCAATCTCGGCCGGGCGTGGTGGCTCACGCCTGTAATCCAAGCACTTTGGAGGCCAAGGCGGGCGGATCACCTGAGGTCCGGAGTTAAGACCAGCCTGACCAACATGCTGAAACCCCGTCTTTATTAAAAAAAAAATTAAATAAAAGAAAAAAAAAAAAG
>NW_016107398.1:4930186-4931455 GCF_001604975.1 Cebus imitator | reverse complement strand
AGTTTTACTCTTGTTGCCCAGGCTGGAGTGCAATGGTGCAACCTTGGCTCACCGCAACCTACGCCTCCTGGGTTCAAGCAATTCTCCTGCCTCAGCCTCCTGAGTAGCTGGGATTGCAGGGACCCACCAGCACGCCTTGCTAATTTTTTGTACTTTTAGTAGAGATGGGGATTCACCATGTTGTCCATCCTGGTCTCGAACTCCTGATCTCAGGTGATCCACCTGCTTTGGCCTACTAAAGTGTTGGGATTACAGGTGTAAGCCACTGTGCCTGGCCATATGTTCTTTTTCTATTTTTATTGATGTTATTATTTCAATAGTTTTGGAGAAACAGGTAGTATTTGATAAGTTATTTAGTGATGACTTCCAAGATTTTGGTACACCCATCACCCAAGCAGGGTATACTGCACCAGTGTGTAGTCTTCTTTTTTTTTTTTTTTTTTAGGATGCAGCAATACTTTATTTTTACATACTTTGACAACGAGGTTTCCCATAAACCACCTTTCCAGTGGAGAACAGAGAACATGAAAATCAGCCTCCAGATATCAGTAGCTGTGTCTGCTCAGGGCCGAGGCTCCCCTTTGCCCATGTGGTGAGGTGGAGGGGTGGACTTCCCTTCCTTCATCAGTTTATCCCGTTGCCTCCAGGTGGTATCCATACGTCCCATCGTTTTAATACAAAGTACAATCCATGAAATCATCATGTTGTATCTTGCACTGTTTTTTGCCCGGATAGCATCGATTCCATGTGCACATTCTATCCATTCTTTTTCAAAAGCATGATGTCAAGCAGGAAACTTGTAGGGCTGTTCGGCACTTTGGATTGTCCACCATCTATCTAGGTTAATGCTGAACCTTTTTGCATGTCCAAGAAAAGGCATGGCGATCTGATGCTGGTGCCCTTGTCTCTTCTCTGGGCTCTGTTTCAGGATGACTAACTTGTGATGTGGATTCCTGCTGTAAATGATGGCCGCCGTCCAGTGTGTACTCTTTAATCTGTAACCTGCCCCAAAGTCCCTAGAGTCCATTATATCTTTTTTTTTTTTTTGAGACAGAGTTTCGCTCTTGTTACCCAGGCAGGAGTGCAATGGCGCGATCTCGGCTCACCGCAACCTCCACCTCCTGGGTTCAGGCAATTCTCCTGCCTCAGCCTCCTGAGTAGCTGGGATACAGGCACGCGCCACCATGCCCAGCTAATTTTTTGTAGTTTTAGTAGAGACGGGGTTTCACCATGTTGACCAGGATGGTCTCGATCTCTTGACCTCGTGAT
>NW_016107398.1:4925428-4927586 GCF_001604975.1 Cebus imitator | reverse complement strand
GCTGGGATTACAGGCACGCACCACCATGCCCAGCTAATTTTTTGTATTTTTAGTAGAGACGGGGTTTCACCATGTTGATCAGGATGGTCTCGATCTCCTGACCTCGTGATCCACCCGCCTTGGCCTCCCAAAGTGCTGGGATTACAGGCTTGAGCCACCGCGCCCGGCCTTTATAGCACTTAGTTCTAAGGAGAGTTCATTTCCCAATGTACAGTCACTCCCTTGATGAACTTGTCCAGTCTAAGGGGTTTGTATATAACCCTAATGTTCATGACTCAAATTTCTGTCTCTAGCCTGGACCTCCCTCCTGAATCCCAGACTTGTATATTCAACTGCTTACTTGATATTTCCACTTCATTGTCTAGTAGGCATCTCAAATGTAACATGACCCTAACCTAAATTGATTTCTTTCCCATTTCCCCATTCTACCAGCTACTGGTGGGGAGATCACTTGAGGTCAGAAGTTTAAGACCAGCCTGGCAAAACTCCATCTCTACTAAAAATATTAAAAAATTAGCTGGGCATGGTGATGCACACCTGTAATCCCAGCTACTTTGGATGCTGAGGTGGCAGGATTGCTTGAACACAATCAATCAGGAGGTTGCAGTGAGCCAAGATCACACGACTGTACTCTAGCCCTGGTAGCAGAGTGAGACTCCATCTCAAATAAATAAATAAATAAATAAAACAGATGAATTGGTTAGTTATTCATAATTCTTCCTCTGCCACGTAATCCTACTTTAGAAATATCACTTTTATTTAATCTTTCTAATTTGTTATTTCCTTTAGTCATTAAGATCTGTAGTCTTGGCCGGGAGCAGTGGCTCACACCTGTAATCCCAGCACTTTGGGAGGCCAAGGTGGGCATATCACCTGAGGTCGGCAGTTTGAGACCAGCCTGATCAACTGGAGAAACCCCAACTCTATTAAAAATACAAAATTGGCTGGGCGTGGTGGTGCATGCCTGTAATCCCAGCTACTCAGGAGGCTGAGGCTGGAGAATTGCTTGAACCCGGAAAGTGGAGGTTGCAGTGAGCCAAGATGGGGCCATTGCACTCCAGCCTGGGTTAACATGTGAAACTCTGTCTCAAAAAAAAAAAAAATCTGTAGTCTATCTGCTTACTGATGCAATTCTTCTTTACTTTGATACTTAAAAATTCCGAATTCTGTTATTCAATGGGGAATAAATATGAAAGTCATCATGTAGTCAGAACTGGATCAAGTGTTCCCCAAAATGTTTTTTTTTTTTAATTTAATGTTTTTTGTTTTTTGTTTTTTTTTGACAGAGTCTTACTTTGGCACCCAGGCTGAAGTGCAGTGGTGTGATCTCAGCTCACTGCAACTTCCGCTTCCCAGGTTTAAGAGATTTTCATGCTTCAGCCTCCCAAGTAGCTGGGATTACAGGTGCATGCCACTACACCTGGCTAATTTTTATATTTTTAGTAGAACAGGGTTTCACCATGTTGGCCAGACCAGTCTCAAACTCATGATCTCAAGTGATCCACCTGCCTCGACCTTCCAAAGTGCTGCTGGGATTACAGGCATGAGCCACTGTGCTTGGCCCCAAACTGTTTTTTTCCATTAAAAAATTTAGAGAAAACACTGTAAAAGTAGAGACTAATGATTAAAAAAAAAAAAATCAATCAATAAAAATGACCTACTCTTTTTTCAGTTAGTCACCTCATCCCTGTGAAGTCTGAAGGTGCCATGGAACAGAGAAAGGGAAAGCCTCATAGTTTCTTCTTTAGCCTCTGCATCTGGCTTGATAACATTCCAACTCTCCTATTTAATAAACACCTTGGACATAGAATTGAATAAATGTGGGTTAAGTCACACTCAGTTTCATTGCTCCGATTTAAAATCTCTACCTTTCCCCTTCCTACCTTCAGCCCTAGCTTCTGAGACTCTGTAGGTGATTTTTTTTCTTCATCTGTTGTGTATAAAGAACTCTTATCAGTAATTTTGTACATTTTTACTTCCCTAGAGGGCCCAAGCTTAAAAAGAGAAGAAGGAAGCATAGAAAGATTTTTTTTTTAAGTTGATTTTTTTTTCTTCTTTGGTTCTCTTTTTTTGCTGTCAACAGCTTTTTTTTTTTTTTGAGACGGAGTTTCGCTCTTGTTACCCAGGCTGGAGTGCAATGGCACGATCTCAGCTCACC
>NW_016107398.1:4922189-4923258 GCF_001604975.1 Cebus imitator | reverse complement strand
AAAAAAAAAAATTAGCTGGATGTGGTGGCACACCTCTGGTCCCAGCTACTCCAGAGGCTGAGATAGGAGCGTTGCTTGAGTCTGGGAGGTGGAGGTTGCAGTGAGCTGAGATCACACTACTGCACTCCAGCCTGGGCGACAGAGCAAGACCCTGTTCCAGAAAAAAGAAAAAGAAAATCTTGTGTTACATATCCATTATGCATTAGGATAGCTCTGTTGACCCTCAGGGACCGAGACAGATGCCCATCTTGTGATGCATCTCAACATGTGGTTTCCAAGGGTCACATCTATAGGGAAGAGAGAGTTCCAAGGAAGAGTGAAAATGGGATGTCAGTTTTTCCTGCAGTTCACTGGCCAAAATTAGTTGCATGACCCCAGTCTAAGTGAATACAAAATGTAGGAGGAGCACAAGGAATATTAATGAGCATTACTATTTCTTCAACACATGTTCTGTTTTTATTTTCTCCATACTAATCAGATTTTATTATATGATTTATATATTTTATATAACTTACACATATTTATATATCATTTGTGTGCTTTTGTGTTTACTATTTAGTGCCTCCTCTAGCAAGAATAGAAACTTATTCTCATACTGGCAGGGGAGATACCATGATCACGAAGGTGGTTTTCCCAGGGCGAGGCTTATCCATTGCACTCTGGATGTGCCGATCCCTGTGATTTCCCCAAATGTGGGAAACTCGACTGGGTAATTTGTGGTAGAAGGGGACTGCGTGTGTTCATGCTTTCCCCAGAAAAAAAAAAAAAAAAGAAACGAAACTCACTCTCCCAGAAAAGAATACAATTATTCTCCAAGGAATATTTAGAATATAAAATTAGTAAGACTTTATTATTGATTGAATACAATGGATAAGGAAAAAATTAAGGATAATTCATGTTTCTCATTTGGATTACATGGTTTTTGGTGTTTCCAAATGAAATAGGGAATATCAGAGGAGGAAGAAGTGTGGGTGATAGGAGTTTGGTTTGAGGTATAGTGGGTTTACCTCCATAGGGACCTCAAGGCGGAGATATGTGCAGAGTTGGAGATATGTGCAGAGTTGGATAT
>NW_016107398.1:4919603-4922069 GCF_001604975.1 Cebus imitator | reverse complement strand
GAGTAGCTGGGATTACAGGCACGTGCCACCATGCCCAGCTAATTTTTTGTATTTTTAGTAGAGACGGGGTTCCACCATGTTGACCAGGATGGTCTCGATCCCTTGACCTCGTGATCCACCTGCCTCGGCCTCCCAAAGTGCTGGGATTACAGGCTTGAGCCACCGCGCCCGGCTGGGATATATGGTTCTTAAACCCAGGGAAATGGGTAGGTCTTCAGCATGCCTAGTAGTAGTTAAAAATTAAGAAAGGGGGCTGGGTGCATTGGCTCACTGCCCTGTAATCTCAGCACTTGCAAAGCCAAGGTGCGTGGATCACTTGAACTCAGGAGTTTGAGACACCCATCTGCAGTCCTGGCTGCTCGGGAGGCTGAGGTGGGAGGATTGCTTGAGCCCGGGAGGCTAGGGCTGCAGTGAGCCATGATTACACTACTGCATATCAGCCTGGGTGACAGAATAAGACCCTGTCTAAAAAAAAGGGAAAGGTAAGACTGTCAGTAACAACTAAGAACAGAATCCTTCGTTATACAATGTTTAAGGAACAAAAAGAGGAAGATATGCTCTTGTGCAGGAAATGCAGCAAAAAATAAATGGTGCAGGGGGAACCAGGAGAGTATGAGACTGTGACTGTCAAGGGTATTTAGAGTTTTCAAGGAGAATGTGAGGGACGATGGTAAATATAGGAGAGATGTCAACAAAACAAAACAAAAAAACTGCCTGTAGTTCCAGCTACTCAGGAGGCTAAGGCAGGAGGATCACTTGAGCACAGGAGTTAAGGCAGTACACTATGGTCACACCTGGGAATAGCCTCTGTACTCCAGCCTGGGCAACATAGTGAGAACTTTGTCTCTCTAAAAAACAAAACAAAACAGCAAAAAACAATTGTGTACTAAACATTTTTTACTCTTCTTACAAGCATACTTAACTCCTTTGCTCCTTTACTTCAACCCAACTTCTCTAACCACCTTGGCTTCAGTTTCATTGAGAAATTTGAAGTCATCAGGCATGAACAGCCCCAAATGTGCCCTCCCTTCTTCCCTTTACAGACGTACCACCATGCCTATCCATCCTTTCCTCTTTCCTTCCAATCTCAGGACATTCAAAGCCAACTCTTCCACTAGTGCCATTGATACCAAGAATTGTCTACACTTTCTGTTTATGCTTTGTCCCTTTTTATGATTTTTGCTCCTAGTATTCCAGTAAAATTTTTCCCAGTAAGGGGACAATTTGAAATTTTAGTTGATGGGGTGGAAGTGAAAAACTACGACAAGGTGTTAAATATTGAATACAGGTAGGGGAATAGCAATATAAATTGCAGATAGCAGTCACTGATGAGGTGAGAGGGAGATAATGCCAGTGCTCCTCCCCAGGCAACTGTAGACATTCACATGGACCAGATTCAGGTACTATTCCAGAGTGTCTTACCTGTCCTCCTTCTATGCCAAGCCAGTGATTGAATCTTCATTGTAGAAGCAAAAATGAGCTGGTTCCCACAATAAATGAGACACATGAGATTTCATTCATATGTTCATTTGTGCAAAAGTATTTCTTGAATGTCTGCTATGTGCCATACTCAGGGTTAGGTGCTGGGAATATAATGCGGAGAAAAACACAAAGTTCTTGTTTTAGTGGCATTTATAGAATAGTGATTTGATTTGTCTTTTGTTTGTCTGTCTCTAACTTAAATTTGTTTAACTAATTTTACTTTTTTTCCCCTTTAGTATCCTCTTATATATGGACTGATTCTTATTCCCTGCTGGTGTTTTCTAGTTTGCCTAAGTAGAATTTACATGGGAATGCACTCCATTCTGGTAAGGAAAATATTGTGTTCTTATACTTTATTTTTTATGACATTGACAGGCAATTTTATAATGTTTAATCATTTGCAAACTTACCCAAAGCCTAAATGAGAAAATATAGTTACTGTAAGTCTTCTTTGTTTTGCAAAAGTATCAACATGATGCTTTGTGAAGTTTTTTTTTTTTTTTAAGACGGGGTTTCACCATGTTCGTCAGGCTGGTCTTGAACTCCCGACCTCAGGTGATCCGCCCGCCTTGACCTCCAAAGTGCTTGGATTACAGGCGTGAGCCACCACGCCCGGCCGCTTTATGAAGCGTGAAAGTAGTAGTCATGTATTTCACAGAAACAGTTTCCAGCAATCACAATAGTCAAGTACTATAATCAAGATAACATTTCTTCCTCCTTCCAGTCTCACTTTTATTTTCCTTTGCAGTCTTTTCTGTTTCTCTTCTATCACTGAGTCAAAACCAGCAATGTGACTACAGAAATTAAGCAGAGCTCCGAAGTATTGTTGAAGACCTAGTGACTAGAAACTATGTGAAGTTAAATTATCCAGGGGCCATTTGTATTTACATATTAAATACAGGATATCAAGATCAGCCTGGGCAACATAGCGAAACCCCTTCTTTATAAACACACACACACACACACACACACACACACACACAC
>NW_016107398.1:4916688-4917693 GCF_001604975.1 Cebus imitator | reverse complement strand
AAAACCGTTATCCCACCTTCACTTCAATTCAATCAGAGTCTCTGAAGATTGTCTCAGGCATCAGTATTTTTGTTTTTTTTTCTTTTTTTCTTTTTTGTTTTTGGCATCAGTATTTTTATCAAGTTCTCCACTACAATTTTAATCTATAGCAAGGATTATGAACTTTTGATTTCCTGGAGAAATAGGCAAAGAATGAAAAACTGTCATAGCAGTTGGGATTACACCTGTAATCCCAACACTGTGGGAGTCCGAGGCAGGTGGATTGCTTGAGCTCAGGAGTTGGAAACCAGCCTGGGCAATATGGCAAAACCTTGTTGACAAAAAATAGGAAAATTATTCTAGCCGGGCGTGATGGTGCATGTTTGTAGTCCCAGCTACTTGGGAGGCTGAAGTGGGGAAGACAACTTGAACCCAGGAGGTGGAGGTTGCAGTGAGGTGAGATTGTGCCACCATAGTCCAGCGTGGGTGACAGACCCTGTCTCAAAAAAAAAAAAAAAAAAAAAGACGAATTACCTTATCTGTCTTAATTTAACTAACCAAATGTTTATTTCCTGCTTACTAATTTTTCATGCACTGAAAATATATGTATTTTGCCTATGAGTCGTCATAGTCTAATTATGCAATGTGTAATAAAACAATGTACTGGATTTGTTTTCAACCAAGAGTGTACATTAGAATCACTGGGGAGAATTTTTAAAAATATTGATGCCCCAGCCGGGCGTGGTGGCTCACACCTATAATCCCAGTACTTTGGGAGACCGAGGCAGGTGGTCATCTGAGGTTGGGAGTTCCGAGACCAGCCTGATCAACATGGAGAGACCCCGTCTCTACTAAAAATACAAAATTAGTGGGGCATGGTGGCACATGTCTGTAATCCCAGCTACTTGGGAGGCTGAGGCAGGAGAATCTCTTGAACCCCGGAGGCCGAGGTTGCCATGAGCTGAGATCACACCATTGCACTCCAGCCTGGGCAACAAGAGCGAAACTCTGTCTCAAAAAAAAAAA
>NW_016107398.1:4904731-4914504 GCF_001604975.1 Cebus imitator | reverse complement strand
AAGAGCGAAACTCCGTCTAAAAAAAAAAAAAAAAGAAATATTCATATGATTTTGACATTAACTCAAAATACACAGAAATTACTTGTATCTGCCTATACATTTATTAAATGCTGATGAAGAATACTTAACAATCAATATTTATGCATGCCAAATAAAACTTTTCCCAATTTTTAAAATTATTTTTAAAAATAAGCCAATTTATATTGGACATTTGGGTTATGCGTGCATATAAAAGTCGTATTCCTCAGCTAGTCTAACTGACCACAGATAGACTAGCATACAAGTGTCCTTCTTTCTGGATGGAATTAAGTTTCAGAGGCAAAGTGGTTCAGATGGGAGCAAATGAGCTGACCTCCTCATGAAGTAAACTCGACAAAATCAAGAAGTATTAAAGGTGCTAATGACTGATTCCATAAATCTTTCTGTCTTCTCTATCTTTTCAATATACAAGTATGCACTATGGGTGTGTATAAATTAAAACACTTCTAATCTATACTGTGAGCTCCTATGGAGGGGCTACTGTGAATACATAAAAGGCCCTGGGGAAGAGAGAAGTAGTGCAGGGGAGCAGAGGGCATCTGCCCTCCATCAGGCCATCCACACAAACCTACTGAGGAGGTAGACTCGATGATCTAGGTCTCAACGGGCTTAGATGTTGACCTGGACCTTCAAGTGGGGTTTTCCTTCATTGTATTTTATGTTGTTTGTTCAACTATTTTTGTAATTGGGGCAAAGTGAGATGTTCAACTAGTCTAAGAATGCTTTATATACCCCATAAACTGTCTGAGTCAAAGGTTTTTATTTATTCTTCTGCCAATCACAACTGATTTCCACCTAGAATTATTTTGTAAGGTAAGAAACAGTAAGTCAACTGAACAAAGAGCTGGGCCTTTGGGCTCTGGAACATTATTACACACTGACTGGGAAACGCAGGGCCTCAGGATGGGGTCTGGTCAGCCTGGCTGCAGCAGGGCACGAACCTGCCTCAGTGGGCCTTGTCCAAGAACGCTCTGCAGCACCTGACACACTGCTGGTACACCGCCTCAAAGTCAGAGTCATTCCCATAATAAGGATCTTCAATAATAAATTGTTTTTGTGGATCATAGCTCCCAAGTAGTTCAATTTTAGCTTTGCAGGTTTTAACTTGATTACGTTTTCTATTCAAATCTCTCAGATTGCTTTCATCCATACATAGTATATAATCAAATGTGGCAAAATCTTCTTTGGTAATCCGTCTTTCTTTATGGGCTGTGTGAATGCCATGATTTCTTAGGGAGCACACAGCTCTTGGGTCTGGGGACCGGCCCACGTTCCAGTCAGAAACAGCACCACTGTCAATGACCCAGTTCTCTGAGATCTTTTGATCACTTACAAGTTTCCTGAAAACTGCTTCTGCAATGGGTGATCGACAAATGTTACCCAGACACACAAACAGCACGGACTTGGTAACTGGCTCCGCCATCTTCCCGCGCGTAGTGGCGCCGAGAAACCGCTTTGTGACGCACGCTGATGCAGCGCATGCGTACTGCCAACCTCTCGCCCCGCGGGCCTCGGGAACCATCTTTGATCCCTCCCTCTCTCTCCTCTCTCTCTCTCCTCTCGCTCTCCTCTCTCCTCTCTCCTCTCTCTCCTCTCTCTCCTTTCTCTCCTCTCTCTCCTCTCCCCTCTCTCCTGTCTCCTCTTTTTCACATACAGTCCATCAAGTTAAACTTGTTAATTCTTTTCTTAAAAATTTTTTTTTTTCTTCTTGAGGCAGAATCTCGCTCTGTTGCCCAGGCTGGAATGCAGTGGCGCGATCTCAGCTCACTGCAACCTCCACCTCCCAGGTTCAAGCGATTCTTCTGCCTCAGCCTCCTAAGTTGCTGGGACCACAGGCTGGAGCCACCATGCCTGGCTAATTTTTGAATTTTTAGTAGAGACAGGGTTTCACTATGTTGCTCAGGCTGGTCTTGAACTCCTGGCCTCAAGTGATCTGCTCACCTTGTCTTCCCAAAATGCTGGGATTACAGGTGTGAGCTACCATACCCAGCCACAGTCTTGTCATTTTTTTAAAGCAATGTATCCTCAATCCTTAAAATAGGGGTTGATACTCACTAAGTATTTGTTGAATGAATGAATGAATGAATGAATGAGAAAAGAAAATTACCTAGGGTGTATATGTGATCATGGAGATAATAACATACATAAACACATGAAAATGAAAACCATTTCTTTGAATATTAAGTGTACTCTTTTCCCCAGAAATGAAAACTACACAATTTTAGCATACTTTGTTCAGAATTTGAATATAAATTTGTGTATATTATATATGTAGTTAATTTATAAAGCAGTAGAATTATTGTCATTGATAGTTTTTCATGCCTCTTGTATGGTCAGTTAATAAAGTTTACTTTGAGAATTTGACAGCTTAAAAAAATTATATCTATTTAACATTTGAAATGTCAAATATAAATTATTTTTTAAATGCCAAAAATGTTTAGTATTATACTAAACAACGATACTCTTATCTTTTCCTAGGATATTATTGCTGGATTCCTATATACCATTTTAATCTTAGCTGTCTTCTATCCATTTGTGGACCTGATTGACAACTTCAACCAAACTCACAAATATGCTCCATTAATCATCATCGGGCTTCATTTAGCTTTGGGGATCTTTTCTTTCACTCTTGACACCTGGAGCACATCCAGAGGAGACACGGCAGAGATTCTAGGAAGTGGTGCTGGAATTGCATGTGGATCTCATGTTACTTATAAGATGGGTCTAGTGTTAGATCCTTCTCTAGATACATTACCTTTAGCTGGTTCCCCCATTACTATGACTCTCTTTGGGAAAGCCATATTGCGGATCCTCATAGGGATGGTATTTGTGCTGGTAGTCAGAGATATAATGAAAAAGATCACCATTCCTTTAGCCTGCAAAATCTCCAATATACCGTGTGATGATATTCGAAAAGCAAGACAGCACATGGAAGTTGAACTTCCTTATCGGTATATTACCTATGGAATGGTTGGTTTCTCCATCACATTTTTTGTTCCTTACATATTTTTCTTTATTGGTATCTCTTGATGGAGAAATATTGTTTGTGAAAAGAAAGGAGGGTATCAGTTACTGATACCTAAAAATATATTTCAAGTAAAAGCCAGATCAGATTTAGGCTTTTGCAGGAATTTAACTTAAATAATTATTTAAGTAAATTCATAAGAGTCAGTGCATTTTATCATTGCACATCCAGATATTGTTTTAGGTGAGCTGAGCTATTTCAATACTGAGAAAATGATAAGTATCCATTTAGAATGTTAATGTAATGTTTGGAGAGTTTTGTGTTGTTATGGATTCAACTTATATATAATATATATAAGGTACATAATATGCAATTATATATCTGATATATATTATATATAAAATAATATACCTAAGTGTTTTTTTAAACTATGGGAGTGTATTATAAAATCAATAATAATATGCAAACAGTTGTGCCTGTGTATTTGAACTAAATACAGGTATGTTGTTATTAACATACATTTAACATTTATTTACTATGGGAGCCATTTCCTAATTGAATTGCATAATTACTAGACCAGAAAGCGTATGCTACTATACATTGATTTACTGCCTGTTTTTACACTGCCATTACCTTTCATGTTACCCATGATGTTGAACATGGGAGACATTTTTAATGGACCAAATTTTTAGGAAAATTATTTTTTGGATTGTTTAGTTTTTTTAAGTTCTGTATACTGTTTTGAATGTACTTTATTTGCAACTGTTCTGGACATCAGTTTATTAATTCAGGTACTGAATTTTATTTCTTGCTAATTGTGCCTTTCTGTTGCTGAATTAAGAAATGCTATGTATACTGTGATGTAAAAATAAGACATTAATTTTATCTTAAGTTACATATAATCAGGCAAGTATTTTTAAAAATATATGTCAAGGTGACAGGCATAGAAGTAAATTGCCCTTACTCTTTAGCCTTTATTTAGAAAGAAATGTGGAATGGTCTAAACTTTCTCACCAATTTATTAGAAAGCTAAATGGATAAATACTTCCCTTTTTGTAGGTATTTTTCTGTGCATTGTAAGTTATAGGAACAAGATATATTTTTTGTACATTGTCTTGATTGTTTATACTGCAGGTAGATACTTCCAGTGAATAGAAATGTAGTTGAAATTTATAGATGGGACAATGCACATACTTCATATGAAAACAGAGCATTTTTCTAAATAATTTGGAAAGGATTGGATTTAGCACTGTTAACTTTTAATACCCATTTATTAGCTACTTAAGGTAAATTATAAAACCTAAAATTAATGTCAGTATTTTGGATCCTATTTTTTTTTCAACTTTTTATTTTCACAGTGGAAAGTTTGCATATAGTATTAAACTATTATTTTTTCTGTCTGTGCCTTTCTATTTTGAAGTGTGGTTGTACTTACATTAACATTAAATGTATTTGTAGAAAGTTTTTCATAAAGAAGAGGATTAACTTTCCATGTAAATGAATACCAGGTATGAAATTACTGATTTTAGTGCAATATCTATGTAATTATTCAGAACTATCACTTCAGATGTTTCTATTTTGGGCACCATAACTATTTGAGCTCATATTTTTGTAATTCTGATTGAGAATTTAGGGGCATCGTAATTTTTACCAAAACTGAAGCTGATAATTTTAAGTAAAGCAACTAAATTTACCCTTTACTTATTAGTTAAAAGGAAACCAAGGCAGGTAGGAAAAAAACGGTACATTGGAAAATGTGAAAAGAGCTTTACTTTCAAAATGTGTTTTTAATGAATTGAAGTTTAGGGACTGTTTCCCGTAATTTGGGTCTGTGCTATCCTATTAATTTTTATATGTAGCTTAAAAGATATTTGAAAATGTTCCATTTCTTTGTGTTTTATTATTTTCTGTCCCATGACAGTTCTATGCTAAATGCATTTTAAAATAAAAGCTAAATTGAAGATTTAAGAAGGTTTTTCTTTGTTTTGTTTGCCTTCCAGGCAATTGTTTCTATTTTATGTGGTAGAGATTTTAAAAATACGTCTTGGATTTTCATTCTGGCACATGTTTCCTCTGAAGCATTTTGTTCAAAATCAAAGTGCTGTTTTGGCAATGGAAGACACTGAAGAAATTCTTTGAGGTACAAACTGACTTTGGCTCCATTTATGATTATCTCTAACATTGTACTTTTAGTAAAAAGTTTCATAATACTTTTTTAAAAAAAGCTTATGCACAAAAAAATCCAAAATTTAAAAATTTTAAAAAGGAAATAAAAAATAAAGCTTATGCACAAAAATGCTTCAGAAAAATTTGTAACTAATAGTATTGTAGGTAGTATACTGCTTTTCCATGAATGTCAAGGATTAATCATAAAACTAGGAAGAGGTACTTTTCAAGCAGAAGAAAACATAGGGACATTTTATTTTGTAATTTTAAAATGCCATGATGGACCAGGCATGGTGGCTCACACCTGTAATTCCAGCACTTTGGGAGGCCAAGGCAGGTGGATCACGAGGTCAGGAGTTTGAGACTAGCTTGACCAACATGGTGAAACCCCGTCTCTACTAAAAATACAAAAATTAGCTGGGCATGGTAGCACGTGCCTGTAATCCCAGCTCCAGCTACTCAGGAGGCTAAGGCAGGGGAATCGCTTGAATCTGGGAGGCGGAGATTGCCTTGAGCAGAGACCATGCCACTGCACTCCAACCTGGGCGACACAGCAAGACTCTGTCTCAAAAAAAAAAGAAAAAGTCATGATGTGTGAAATGCAAAAACCAGGTCTGCCAGAAACTAATTATATGACCTAATATAAAACAATGCTACTTCAAGATTGACACAATTATTTTTATTTTGTAGCTTTCTTTACAAGTAATGTTTATTTTATATATATAATGTATATTTCAAAGACAACATAAAAAATGAATTTAGTGAAATGAGAATTTAGAAGCAAATTTTCTCTCACCCTCTCTGTTACTCCCTTAAAGGCAAATTTTTACAAAGCCTTCAATAAAGATGAGTAATACTAGTTTCTGAAAATATATAATCAAAAAAATTTTTTAAGGCTCCTCAAGTGAAGCAGTGGGAGTGGAGAAAGATATAATCACACAATTTTATATGACAAAAATTTTGTATTGGTAAAACAATTTTATTCTTGTTAACAAGGAATTGTTTATTCTAGATTTAAAACCTAACTCGGTAAGCTGAGGTGGGAGGATCACTTTAACCCAGGAGGTGGAGGTTGCAGTGAGCTATGATCATGCCACCACGTTCCAGTCTGGGTGACAAAGCAAGACTGCATCTGAAAGAAACAAAGGAACAAACTTTTACACTTGAATTTTGATTGTGGTTACATAAGTTATACATAGCACAATAAAAATTTTAACATGCTGATTGTAAAGGACTTTTAGAAAGCTCTTAATTGTTAAGCTCACTAGATCACTTTATAAAGAAACAGCTCTTCCTTGTGAGACACACAGGAGAGAAATTTCAAAGAAAAACTTTTTACAAAATAAAAACGTTTAAGGAAATAAACGTGTTTATTTATTTGTTTGTTTATTTATTTATTTAGAGATAGGGTCTTGCTTTCTCACCCAAGCTGGGGTACAATGGCATGATCACTGCTCATTGCCGCCTCCACCTCCTGGGCTTAATCCATCCTCCCACCTTAGCCTCCTGAGTAACTGAGAATACAGGCATGTACCACCATGTTTGGCTAATTTTTCTATTTTTATAGAGATGGGGGTATCACTGTGTTGCCTAGACTGTTCTTGAACTCCTGGGCTGAAGCAGCCCTCCCATCTCAGCCACCAAAAGTGCTGGTATTATAGGTGTGAGCCACTGTGCCAGGCTAGAAATGTAATTCTTAAGTTTCAACTAGCTGGCTTTTCTAAATTTGCCCTTCCCTTGCCTCCTTTCTCTCCCAAATATGGGATTCTATATCTGATAGCAGCAATCTATAAGCAGAATAAAATGTACTTTGATAACTATTGTACTGACTGTTCATGCTAAAAACCTTTAGTAATTGTGAAAGCTCTATTACCTATAAATATGAAAACCAGATTATTTCATTGCTCCAGAGCCCCTATGAGACGGTTTCATTTTTCCTTTCATCATTTTTAGTTTTGTTGCATTTTCCATGGATGTCTAGTAAGCTCATTCTCTGGTACAGCAACAGGATCTGATAATATTTTTGTTTAAGGGTTTTTTATTTCCTGTTTTCTAAAAATCAAGTGAATTTTAAATATTTTCTTTTTTATGATGACATTTTCTTAGCAGATATAAAATGGATTCTCTTTTTTTAAAAAAAATTCCCACAATAGAATTAAATTATTAGCCCCTCAATATTTACATGAAAAGTGACGAAATCCTTACTGGATGAGGATTTAAAAAAAAATTCCTGGCCAGGAGGTGGCTCACGCCTGTAATCCCAGCACTTTGGGAGGCCAAGTTGGGTGGATCACCTGAGGGCAGGAGTTTAAGACCAGTCTGACCTACATAGCAAAACCCCGTCTCTACAAAAAAAAATATAAAATTAAAAGACAAAAATAAAAATAATTAAAAAAATAATAAAAAATTAGGTGAGCATTGGTGGTAAGCGCTTATATTCCCAGCTACTTGGGAGGCTGAGGCAGGAGAATTGCTTGAACCCAGGAGGCAGAGCTGAGATTGCACCATTGCACTCCAGCCTGGGCAACAAGAGTGAAACTCCGTCTCAAAAAAAAAAAAAAAAAATTCCTGAGCTGGGGTTTATCCTTTGTCCTAAATTAGGAGGCCTCTTAACTGAAATCTATTGTAGTATCTATCAGTGAAATCTATCACTATATTAGTCTGTTCTCATGCCGCTATAAAGAACTGCCCAAGACTGAGTAATTTATAAAGAGGTTTAATTGACTCACAGTTCTGCATGTCTGGGGAGGCCTCAGGATACAGTCATGGCAGAAGGTACCTCTTCACCGAGTTGCAGGATGGAGTGAGAGTGAGTGGTGAGCTAAGAGGGAAGCCCCTTATAACACCATCAGATCCCATGAGAACTTACTCGTGATCATGAGAAGAGCATGGGGGAACTGCCCCCATGATTCAAGTATCTCCACATAGTCTTGCCCTTGACATGTGGGGATTATTACAATTCAAGATGAGATTTGGGTGGGGACACAAAGGCAAAGTGTATCAATCACAGTCTGTAACTATGTGTTATTTACTTTTAAAATTTTCTATCTTGGCTGGGCGTAGTGGCTCATACCTGTAATCCAAGCACTTTGGAGGCCAAGGCAGGCAGATCATCTGAGGTTGGGAGTTCAAGACCAGCCTGACCAACATGGTGAAACTCTGTCTTTAAAACAAAACAAAACAAAAAAATAAAATTTTCTATCTTTATCCCTATGATGTAAGCTTCATGAGGAAAAAGACCTTGTACATCTTTTTACTTCTGGATCCCTGGGACACAATAGGCATTCAATTAATATATGTCGAATGAATTACATGATTATTCAATCCTTAGGCTTCAATATGCACATTTTTCTGGAGAAAAAATTTGTTTGACAAACAAATAGCAGTTCGTCTGGAACATCCAAGGTACCTGCAAGGGAGTAAGACGTAAAGTTGAAAAGCTTGTTGAAATATCCAGTCAACAATGGGTTTGGTGAAGTGTTTTCTTCCTTTGCCAGTAGAAGGGCTGCACTATTACTTAGCTCAGGGGTGAATTACACCAAAATTGAAGGTAATCAAAAGTATTTTTTGATATATACTTAATTATTAAGTGTTTTGATTTTTGTTTTTTAAAATCTATGATAACGGAACAATTACATGTTTACTTATTAAGAGGAGAAATAAGGCAACTTTTATATATGTGTATTTTTATAAGACAGGGTTTCACCATGTTGGCCAGGCTGGTCTTGAACTCCTGACGTCAGGTGATCCACCCGCCTCGGCCTCCCAAAGTGCTGAGATTACAGGCGTGAACCACCACACCCGGCCGGCGACTTTTATATTAATCCTAGATTTTATATGAAAAATCCCAAAACTGTGAATTTGGGTGACATGGTATCATAACTGCTACAATTGCCATTCTTTAGAATAGGATGCCCCAGGAAGTTAGGAGAACTTTGGATGTGAATCTATACTCCCCTCACCTTCCAAGCCCTCACAAAAAGGTCCTATAACAAATTAATGACATACCTGGAAACCCAGGCACAGACCATGAGGATTGACATCATGAGGCTAAGAGTCTGCAGACCTAGCTACTTTTATACAGACCAGGATTTACAATGCGTTCTACAGGTAAGGCAAGCTTTCCAGATTTGCAGGTATGCTCTGGGAATAAAGTTGGTGTTTGTAGGAAAATAGCCTGTTGTGTGGTAAGAGTGATACCATCTTGAAGCAAAACCTCCATAATGACTAATGTTTGTGCATACCAGAGTGTTCTGCAGCAAGTTCTCTAAACAATGCCTGTAACAACTCTCATTAAGATGCTTATCTGACCTCCCCAGTGGTCACAAGTTGCTGCAAGAAAGTAACCAGGTGCACGTCTTTATCCTGAAGGCTTTTTTTTTTTTTTTTTTTAAGTTGGGGTTTCGGACTTTCACTCTTGTTGCCGAAGTTGGAGTGCAATGGCAGATCTCAGCTCACCGCAACCTCCGCCTCCTTGGTTCGAGCGATTCTCCTGCCTCAGCCTCTCCAGTAACTGGGATAACAGGCATGCACCTGTTGTATTTGACCGGAGCGTAGAAAGTTACCACAAGACAAAAGTATGCCAGATTGCAGGGTCATTTAT
>NW_016107398.1:4899153-4903671 GCF_001604975.1 Cebus imitator | reverse complement strand
TTTTTTTTTTTTTTGAGACAGGGTCTTGCTCTGTTGCCCAGGCTGGAGTACAGTGGTGTGATCTCAGCTCAGTGCAACCACTGCCTCCTAGGTTCAAGCAATTCTCATGCCTCAACTTACCGAATAGCTGGGATTACAGGTGTGTGCCACCACGCCCAGCTAATTTTTGTATTTTTAGTAGAGACAGGGTTTTACCATGTTGTCCAGGTCTTGAACTGTTGACCTCCAGTGATCTGCCTGCCGTGGCATCCCAAAGTGCTGGGATTACAGGCCTGAGCCACCGCACCCAGCCCACGGCCTGCTTTCTAAAGGATAATTTCTGGAGGGCGGGTGTAAGAACCCACCCATAGTCACCTGATACATTGCGTATGTTTTCAAGTCCCTGTGAAATATTTTCTTTCTGAGAAACTGGATTTGTCAGCCTTATTCTTTGGCCTTTGGGATAGGCTTGAATATACCTGCTGCTCACTGTGGAACCGTATTCTTGAACTTATTTCTTATCCCACCGTACTTAAGAGACCATAACATTCCCTCTGCATTGAGATAAGATCTGACCACACATCTGGTTAATCTCAACTGCTGCTGAAGATTGTGGAATGGGTGTAGGAATGTTTGCTAACAGAATCACAGAGATACCCCAAATATGTTCTTCTGCCTCCATGAGGTAATCCACAATATACACATAACCACCTATATTTTTCCTGATTTAGTATTCCAGAAAGGCCCATTCATGGTTTCCTCATTAGTTTGTCTATTAACTATAAAAAAGAACATGATGATCACAAAGAACATGATTACCACACAATGACCATAATTGGTCCACAAACATGTCACTAGCCATTGCAGATCTGTAAAGATAGCCATTCCTTATCTATCAACCTGAGAAACTCCCATTTCAAAGAAACTGTTGGTGACTTCCATGAGAAAGTTCCATGAGCAGAGAGGAAAGATTACAGATTCTGCCTTTGGGGAGGTTTAAGCTTTTCCAAGTCATGATATGTTGTACTATATTCTTGCCCTTGCAAGTCTGTTATAAAACAGACTTCAGATTTGTGCTTGCAAACAGTGGCATTTTCCAAATCCTAACATACCACTTTATAGACTTCTTGTGAAAATGTTTGCATTGAATTCTATTCTTTGTGAAGATGCTGGTGCCAAACCTGTAGTGACTTTCATGTTCCCATTCTGTGTCTTTTCTTTTTTCCCTTCAAAAATACAGTGAGGCTGGGTGGGTAGCTCATTCCTGCAATCCCAGCACTTTGGGAGGCCAAGGAGGATGGATCACTTGAATCCAGGAATTCAAGGTCAGCCTGGGTGACACAGTGAAATTCCATCTCTACTAAAAATACAAAAATTAGCCAGACCATGGTGGCGCATACCTGTAGTCCCAGCTACTTAGGATACTGAGGCACTAGAATCGCTTGAGCCCAGGAGACAGAGTTGCAGTGAGTCCAGATCACGCCACTGCATTCCAGCCCAGGTGACAGAAGTGAAAACCTGTCTCAAAAAAAGGTGTCTAACTGAAGTCGGAGGACCAGGATTTTTGTTTTGACTTTGTTTTGCCTTGGATTATAATTGTCAATTCCTTCGGCCAGGTACTAGCACCAGAATGATAAATGGTTTCCTCACAGATAAAATGAAGAGGTAAGACTTGATGTTCTCTAAGAGCCCTTTCACTATTAAAATTTATAAACTCTATTAGATCAAGTGTGCCAAAAGAAATAGAGTATTTGTGTTTCTATTAGGATTCTTGAATTTAACAAAAAGAATTGTAATGTGCTTTCACTGAGGGAATAGAGTGGGGAGAGCATGTCTTGTCACTGAAGCAACCTTCCCCTCTTTTCCTGTCTATAAAAAGTTTGTATATACAGCCCCCCACAAGGGACAAGTTTCTCCAAAGAAACAATAAGGTAATAACTTTAGAAGAGTCATAGCTTTTGTTTAAATCACAAGGTTTAAAGTAACTAATAGGTCACTTTACCTAAGTGACCTAATCCAGCCTACTACCTAAATAGTTCTGAGCTGAAGTGGCCCTAAACAGATAGTTATTTGTTTAAAAAAAAAGGGAGGTGGGAGATAGAGGAACAGATTAGACACCAAAGACCTGAGTAATTCTAGAATTCATTCAACAAATCTTGCCAGCTACAAAGATGGATATGTGAAGAAAAAAGAGAAGAAAATCTCTTCTTTAGAAATCTCATTCAGAACTAAAAAAAGAATGCTGGAAAAAGAATGTAAAACTACCTCATAAAGCTCATATGAACTTTACAGAATTATATATTTTGGAAAATGAGATGCTCATAACAAATTCAATTTTTCAATCGCAAACCACATTATTTATAAAGGTTTTTTTTTTTTTTTTTTTTTCCAAATAAGCAGAACATTGGGAGGCTGAGGTGGGAGGATCACCTGAGGTCAGGAGTTCCAGACCAGCCTGAACAACTCGGTGAAATGCTGACTCTACTAAAAATACGAAAATTAGCCAGGTGTGGTGGCACATGCCTGTAATCCCAGCTACTCGGGAGACTGAGGCAGGAGAATTGCTTGAACCCAGGAGACAGAGGTTGCAGTGAGCTAAGATCACACCACTGCACTCCAGCCTGGACGACAGAGCAGAATGCTGTCTGAAAACAAACAAACAAACAAAAGAACAAAGAATCAGTACCTTTATTAGAACATTTCTAGAATGTAACAGTGCCTATTGCAGAAAGTCTTCTTTTTTTTTTTTCATTTTGTAAGAAATTCTGCTAGAAAACATGAGGTGAATATGAGGTTATTCTTGAATGTCAGCTGTTTTCTTATATAGTGAAATTATTTCATGGAAATGAGAAGTTACTTGCCACGAAAAATTACACAAGATATCTATAGATACATTGCTGGGTTTTTTGTTTTATTCAAATGTCAAGAACAGCAAAAATCCTCTTTTTAGTATAGCCATTATGGAAAACAGTGTGGAGTTGTTTAAAAACTAAGAATAGAACTACCATATGATCCAGTAATCTCACTACTGAATATATATGCTAAGGATTTGAAATCAGTATATCAAAGAAATATCTGCACTCCCAAGTTTATTGCAGCATTGCATACATTAGCCTAGGTGTCCATTAGTGGATGAGCAGAAAGAAAATTTCAGACAAGAGGAATAAGTCCAAGAGATCGATTTTAACTCATGATGACTATAGTTAATAGCAATATATTATAATTGCTATTAATTATAATAATAATTGTATTCTCCTCTCAGAAGTAGCTGCTGTTGCCAGTTTGGAGTATATATTCTTTGTGTGTGTGTGTGTGTGCATGTATGTATGTATTTACATATGTTGAAATATATAATTGTGTTTAATAAAGTTTCTTTTTAAAATAAAAATATATTGTACTTATTCTGCATGACCCCTCCCCACACTCCCACACGCCCTCTTTGTTTAAATTAATGATGTCTCTTGGAGTTGATATAGGATTTCTCTCCTGGAGTTATCTTTATCCTGAAACATCAACTTTTCCCAATCTACGAAATCACTCCTAACAGCACACAGACAAGCTCTACTCCATGTCTCTGTTCTCTACTTCCTCTTCTTTTTTTTTTGAGATGAAGTCTTGCTCTTGTCGCCCAGGCTGGAGTGCAGTGGCAAAATCTTGGCTCATTGAAACCTCCACCTCCTGGGTTCACTTCTCGTGCCTCAGCCTCCTTGGTAGCTAGGACTACAGGCGTACACCACCAGGCCCAGCCAATTTTTGCATTTTTAGTTGGCCAGGCTGGTCACCTGGGCAGATCACCTCCTGACCATCGGTAACCTGCCTGCCTTGGCCTCCCAAAGTGCTGGGATTACAGCCATAAACCACTCGCCAGGCCTGGAGATAGTTTAGAGCCTTCACAATATGTGTTTCATCCCACGGACAAACACCAATCAACAGCGTTTTCCTGCCGGGTTATGCTGTGAAGCCCTAGAATTGCCACCACCAATTAAAGATGTCTGCCTAGGGAAAGAGAGAGAGGAGATAGAAGACAATGGAGCCAATGAAAAGGACCCTAAAATCCACACTGGTAGGGAGAAGAGAGTTTCCAGAATAAAGTGATCAATAAATAATATCAAACACTAGTAGAGAGATTCAGGCTGAAGGCCTGAAACTCATCTTACATGAGTTTCTTGTTTACCTTTAAGAGAATAATTTCAATGGTGTATGTGGTAGTGGCAGTAGTCAGATTGTAGTGAATAAAGAGGAAAAAGGAATTAGGGAATGAGATGGTAAGTATGTATCTGAGGTTAAGATTTATGAAATAGGTAGATAGTACATACTAGAACTAATTTTATACTATACACTATTACACTATATTATATTTTATTATACTATATATTTTTAATCCTTATGAAATCTAAGACTGGACTATCTGAATCAGGAAGAATGTAAAACCTAAAGTAAACAATATCTGCCAGATGACTGTAGCACTCGATGTTAAGTAACAGATTTTAGTACCATTAATCTACTTTTTCTTCTTTTCCCTTTTTTTTTTTTTTTTTT
>NW_016107398.1:4890916-4896918 GCF_001604975.1 Cebus imitator | reverse complement strand
AAAAAAAAAAAAAAAAAGAAATTAAAGTGGATAGAAATTTATATTTCAAATGTCCTCTTTATAGTTCTCTTCTAACTGACATCTTGTTAGGTTTCATTAATCTGTCATTTTTAGCACATATTTTGGCTGAGGAAAGATTATACTGGAAGTAGGAAAAGATCTAATTCTGCCATTTTGTTGCTGCTTCTGCCTTCATTATGATCTTTTCAATCCTTGTCTTTATGATTGTTTTAAAATCATTTGCTTATTGTTTTAGGCTATGTTCTCAAGAAGCAGAACTTGAGATGAAGACTCCTGTGCCAGTGAGTGAGAGAGTGATGTCAGCTGAAATCTATAAGGGACTGAGAGAAACAGAACAGGACAGAGGAAGAGGCTAGGCAAAGACGTGGGTTCAGCTGAAATCTATCTTCAGTTTGATTCCACAAGCAGCTCTGGAGTGTGGATGGCACCATGGACTTATCTCTTCTTGAGGTGAGGAGGCAAGCTTTTAGTATTCCCGTATCATTTGGTCATGGGCTATGGGCCACCTGGAGTTGGTGCCGGAGGGTGGTGAAATAGTGTGATGCTCCTGATGAGCCAGCATTCATCATTTATGGTCAGTTCTTTTATGCAGAAAGATGCAGGTATGAGCTGTTAACAGCCAAGGGTCATAGCATGTAGGGAATGGGGACAATGACTAGTAAGCAGAATCTGGGCAGGGAACCAACACCCATTTTGTGAAGTTACTTAAGGCTAAATATTATAATTGGTAAATCTTTTACTTAACCATTGTACAATGTGTCATGCTGAAAATAAACAAGTTGAGAGTGACATTTATGGAATTCTTGCTCTTGCTCCTGATACTCCCTACCTGATGTGACCATCAGACCTTCAGACTGGTGAAGAGGCAAATGTCAACCTACATTCTAAATATTAGTGTAGTGTAAACACACCTGAGAGCAATAACTTACACCTACCCTGAGAATGGCCCTGTATGACAGGTGCATCTGAATGTGTGTTCTGAGCTAGGGAAATCTGGGAATGGCCAACCTGGAGATTTTTCCTTATCAATGATGAACATCTGGGCTCCTGTCCAGCTGCAGAAAGGAGGCGCAGCTTGGGCTGTGTGTTCATGGAGCAGGCAGGATCCCCACCCTCTTGGGTGCAGCTGCAGCCGCCCAAGCTGCAGCACCAGGCAGCTCTGCACTCTCAGGGGCCTGGGAAGTCCCACCCTGCCCCCACAGACTCAGAAATGCCTGCTTCCGCTGCCTGGCCTCTCCCTACTCCTGGTGCCCAGTCTGATCTTGGGGCAAAGCTGAGGCTGAGCCAACACACTGTCACACCCAGCCTGTGTGCTCATGCTTGGGGCAGTGCTAACATGCCAGGCCCCTCTGGCCAAGTAACAGGTTTAATATCGTGTACTCAAAAATGGGTAAATACATTTTACCCTTGGCCCTCTCTGGCCAAGTAACAGGTTTAATATCGTGTACTCAAAAATGGGTAAATACATCTTTTTAGATTTTTGGGGTTTTTTTAAGATGAAATCTTGCTCCGTTACCAGGTTGGAGTGTAGTGGCACAATCTCAGCTTACTGCAACCTCCTCATGGGTTCAAGCAATTCTGCCTCAGCCTCCCGAGTAGCTGGGATTACAGGTGCGTGCCACCATAACCAGCAAATTTTTGTAGTTTTAGGTAGAGACAGGATTTCACCATGTTGGCCAGGATGGTCTCCATCTCTTGACTGTGTGATTTGCTCACCTCGGCCTCCCAAAGTGCTGGGATTACAGGTGTGAGCCACTGCGCCTGGCCAGGTTTTGTTTTCATGTCTAATATGGACAAAAATCGATAGACATAACCCACATAAACAAAAGCTCTTTGAGGTCGTCAGTAATTTTTAAGAGTATGGAGGGGTCCTGAGACCAAAAAGTTTGAGAGCCACTACTCTCCTGTTCTTTCTCCCAGCATTCTCGCATTCCATGATGGAGAGCTATGCACCTGAATCATTCACTCTCCGTGAAAAGAGGAACTGTACATTCACCACAGTACATAGCAGTGTTTTGCAGGTACTAGAGGCTCAATAAATATTTGCTGAATTAAAAACTGAATACTGGCCGGGCGCGGTGGCTCAAGCCTGTAATCCCAGCACGTTGGGAGGCCGAGGCGGGTGGATCACGAGGTCAAGAGATCGAGACCATCCTGGTCAACATGGTGAAACCCCGTCTCTACTAAAAATACAAAAAATTAGCTGGGCATGGTGGTGTGTGCCTGTAATCCCAGCTACTCAGGAGGCTGAGGCAGGAGAATTGCCTGAACCCAGGAGGCGGAGGTTGCGGTGAGCCGAGATCGCGCCATTGCACTCCAGCCTGGGTAACATGAGTGAAACTCCGTCTCAAAAATAAATAAATAAATAAATAAATAAATAATAAAAACTGAATACTGCTCTGTTTTCTTCCAAATCTGCTCTTCTTTTTGAATTTATCTTTGTTTGATTCTGCTGCTCTTTATAGGCAGCCATTGACTCTTTTTTCCCTTTCATTGCTAAAACTTAGAGGGATAGTCTTCATTTAACTCCATGCCAAGTGTGGTGGCTAATCCAGTGTGGAGCGTTTGGGAAGGAGGCAGACCAGGGATTCAGTTTTGCATCCTGCTAACTTACACACTCACAATCCTCAAGCATTGGTTGTATCATGTCATTTTTGCTCAAGAGCATGCAGAGTCCCTGTTTACTTCGGCTGTCAACACCTGTGCCTGTGTTCATGCTAACGTTATCCCACATACCAACCTTATCTCCCGTTAACTAGCAACGCACCTCTGCTGCCAGGCTGATTGCTTCACCGGTGAATGCACGGGCTCTTTCCCAAAGATAGATCTTTTGCTCTGGCCACTCCTGCCACCTGGCTAGCTGTTATCCATCCTTTAACCCCGGTGAGGTCCCAAAGTCTCCAATACATCTTCCTGAATTACCTTTTCTTTTTTTAGAGACAGAGTTTCACTCTATCGCGTGGCACGATCTTTGCTCACTGCTACCTCGGCCTCCTGGGTGCAAGTGATTCTCCTACCTCGGCCTCTGGAGTAGCTGGGATTACAGGCGTCTGCCACCACGCCCAGCTAACTTTTGTATTTTTAGTAGAGACGGGGTTTCACCATGTTGGCCAGGTTGGTCTCCAACTCCTGACCTCAGGTGATCTGTCCCCCACAGCCTCCCGAAGTGCTGGAATTACAGGCGTGAGCCACTGTGGCTGGCCTGGCCTCCTTAATTACTCTTATAACGCTTCCTGACTGAAATAGAATCAGAGCATAATGGACAAAGTGACTGGTGAGGAAGGAAGAAAAAGCCTTTGTTTCTTGGGGGAGGGAGAGGGCAGGACTGGTAAGAGAAAATTTCATGTTGTCCTTCTGTACAGCCACCCACACACACAAACTCAGCCAAACAAACGGACCTTACCAAGGGCATGCAGCCAAAAGGACAAACTTGGGCAACATGTTGCTCTTCATTTTGCCTTTCCACAGAAGAGGTCATTGTCCTTGCTTTTATTTAAGCATCAGATCCACTGAAGTGTATTTATTTTTTATGCATCTGTTTCTGCCATTAGACAATTCATTGAGGAATCGAGGATGTCTTATTCATGTTTCCATATCTACTAGCACACCTGAGGTGCTCGATACATGTCCTTAAAGGAATGTGTGACTGACATGGGTAAGGCTGGGGAGAAGGTGGTCAGATGAGCTGAGAAAGCAGGCTGAGGCCTGATTTTAAACAGCACGATGTGGAGATTTAAGCCTTGTCATGTAGGCAAAAGGAAACAGGGAAGCTAGAAAGGTTTCTTGTTTTTTTTTAATGTTTAAAAAATTTTATTTAAAATAATGAAAATTAAGTGCTCTACACATTCAGAGAAATTTCCCTAGTAACAAATTATAGAAATGATCCCTGAAAGTACAGTCTAAAGGTTTCTTGTCATTAATATTTTTTCCAAACAATACATGTTTAAATATATATATATATATATATATATATTTTTTTTTTTTTTTTTTTTTTTTTTTTTTTTTTTTTTTTTTTTTTTTTTTTTTTTTTTTTTTTTTTTTTTTTTTTTTTGAGACGGAGTTTCGCTCTTGTTACCCAGGCTGGAGTGCAATGGCGCGATCTCAGCTCACCGCAACCTCCGCCTCCTGGGTTCAGGCAATTCTCCTGCCTCAGCCTCCTGAGTAGCTGGGATTACAGGCACGTGCCACCATGCCCAGCTAATTTTTTGTAGTTTTAGTAGAGACGGGGTTTCACCATGTTGACCAGGATGGTCTCGATCTCTTGACCTCGTGATCCACCCGCCTTGGCCTCCCAAAGTGCTGGGATTACAGGCTTGAGCCACCGCGCCCGGCCCTATATATATTTTTTGATACAAAGTCTCACTCTGTCGCCAAAGCTAGAGTGCAATGGCATGATCTCCACTCTGCAACCTCTGCCTCCCGGGTTCAAGCAATTCTCCCTGCCTCAGCCTCCTGAGTATCTAGGATTACAGGACCCAACCACTACACTGAGCTAATTTTTGTATTTTTAGTAGAGATGGGGTTTCACCATGTTAGCCAGGCTGGTCTTGAACTCCTGACTTCAAGTAATCCACCTGCCTTGGCCTCCCAAAGTGCTGGGATTATAGGCATGAGCCTCTATGCCCGGCCTGATTTAGTAATTTTAGATATTGACTTGACATCATAGTAGCTGAGGACTCTGTTCCACCACGGCCTATGGTCTTGTTATTTTGGATGCCCTTCTCGGTTTTCTCTGAGGGCCTAGGATGCTGACATTTCACATTATGTATCTTAGTGGGCACACAGTGGAGACTCATGTCCTTCTGTTCTTGGACATGTTCTTGTATTGTTTCTTTGATAAATGCATCTGTTTTTTCTCTTCTTTCTGGATGTCATACTAATTGAACCTTCTGAATTGATTCTTTAAAAAATTGTTTTTTCCTATTTTACACCTCTTTGCTTTCCATACTACTTTTTTTTTTTTCAGACAGGTTCTGGCTCTGTTGTCCAGGCTGGAGTACAGTGGCATGATCATAGCTCACTGCAAATTCAACTTCCTGGGCTCCAGGGATCTGCCAACCTTAGTATCCCAAAGTGCTAGGATAACACACCCAGCCTGTCTTCTATAAATCTACCAAAATCTCTTCTCTCATTTGCTTTGTACTTCTGAGTATTTTTGTATTTGTTTTTTTTCCTTTGAGACAGGGTCTCCCTCTGTTGCCCGGGCTGGAGAGCAGTGGCACCATCAAGGCTCACTGCAGCCTTGACCTTCTGGGCTCAAGCAATCCCCCTTCTTCAGCCTCCTGAGTAGCTAGGACTATAAGCACGTGCCCCCATGCCTAGCTGATTTTTAAATTTTTTGTAAAGATAGTGTCTCACCATGTTGCCAGGCTGGTCTCGAACTCCCTGGGCTCAAGCGATCTTCCCGCATTGGCTTCCCAAAGTGTTAGGACCATGCCTGATCCTTCTGGGTATTAGCCTTTTAAAAATTCAAAGCCAAGCTGGGCATGGTGTTGTGCACTTGTAGTCCCAGCTACAAAGGAGGCCCAGGTGGGTGGATGACGAGCCCAGGAGTTTGAGACCAGCCTAGACAATATCAAAAAAAGGAGAGGGGAGGAAAGGGGAGGGAAAGAGAGAAAAAAGAGAGAGAGAGGAAGGGGAGGGGAGGGGACTGGAGGAAAGGGAAAGGGGAAGGGGAGGAGGACTGGGAAGGAGAAAGGGAAGTGAAAGGGAAGGGAAAAGAAAGAGGGATGGAGGGAAGGGGGGAGGGAGGGAGGTAAGGACAGAGAGAGGGAGGTAAGAAAGGAAGGGAAGCAAGCAGGCAGGCAGGCAGGCAGGCAGGCAGGCCAGCAGATGGGCAAGCCTAGGTAACATGGCAAAATCCCATCTCTAATAAAAATATAAAAATTAGCTGAGTGTGGTGCTGTACACCTGCAGTTCCAGCTACTCAGGAGGTGAGGCCGGAAGATCCCTTAAGCCCTGAAGGTGGAAGGTGGAGTTTG
>NW_016107398.1:4883403-4890666 GCF_001604975.1 Cebus imitator | reverse complement strand
CAGTGAGCTGAGATTGCACCATTGCACACCACTGCACTTCAGCCTGGGTGACAGAATGAGACTCCATTCTCCCCCCGCCAAAAAAAAAAAAAAAAAGCCAGGCACAGTGGCTCATGCCTGTAATCTCAGCACAAAAGCAATGAGACCATCCTGGCCAACATGGTAAAACTCAGTCTGTACTAAAAATACAAAAATTAGCCGGGCGTGGTGGCACATGCCTGTAGTCCCAGCTGCTTTGGAGGCTGGGGCAGGAGAATCACTTGAACCAGGGAGGTGGAGGCTGCAGTGAGCCAGATCACGCCACTGCACTCCAGCCTGGTGACAGACTGAGGCCTCATCTCAATAAAAAAATAAATAAGAAAAAAGGAGAAAGGCCAGGAGTTATACTTGTAATCTCAGAACTTTGGGAGGCTGAGGTGGGCGGGTCACTTGAGGTGAGGAGTTCAAGACCAGCCTGGCCAACATAGTGAAACCCCATCTCTACTAAAAATACAAAAATTTGCTGGGCGTGGTGGTGAGTGCCTGTAGTCCCAGCTACTTTGGGAGGCTGAGGTGAAAGAATCGCTTGAACCTGCGAGGGAGGTTGCAGTGAGCCAAGCTCACGTCATTCTACTCTAGCCTGGGTGGCAGAGCAAGACTTTGTCTAAAAAGAAAAGTAAAAGGAAAATGAGAGACATTTAAGTGAGACGCTCTTATGGTACTCCACTATTTAAACCAAAAGTTCATTGCAGGAGAGTTAAGGATTTCGTCTACCTTTTTATTTTTATTTATTTATTTTGAGATAGTCTTGCTCTTGTCACCCAGGCTGGAGTGCACTGGTGTGATCTCTGCTCACTGCAACCTCCGCCTCCAGGGTTCAAGCAATTCTCCTGCCTCAGTTTCCTAAGTAGCTGGAACTATAGGCACGCACCACCCCACTCTGCTAATTTTTTTGTATGTTTAGTAGAGATGGGGTTTTACCATGTTGGCCAGGCTGGTCTAGAACTCCTGACATCAAGTGATCCGCTGGACCTGTTAAGGCGCTAAAACATGGTGCCTTAATACAAAGGACTGGAAGAGGTGGGAAATGGAGGCATGCAAAATTAGCTTCAAGCTATTGCAAAATCCATACAAATCATAATGACAGGCTGAATTAGGGTGTTATTCGTAGGGAGAGCACGAGTGCATGAAAATGCTTCCCCCCCCCCAGCGCTATGAATGTGTAAGCGCAGAGATTAGGTTGAGGGTCAAAAGTGACGTTAAGTCTTTTAGTGTAGTTGACTGGGATGGTGAAGCCTGTCTCTACTAAAAGAGGGAAAACGTAAGTTTTTTGTGTGTGAACTTTGGGACACTTACATTTAGAAGAATCAAAGGGACTGAAAGAGAACTGGGATGGAAGAGAACTAAAGAACAGTGTGGTGTTTCACAGGATATGGTGGGTGGGAAGCAGGGTCTACATTTTCAAATATAGGTAGGTCCTGTCAGATAAAAGTAGAGAAAGCCACGGGATTTGGTGACAAAGAGTTGATGTGTGCCAGGCACAGTAGCCTGCACCTGTAGTCCCAACTACTCGGGAGGCTAAGGCAGGAGGATCACTTGTACCAGGGATATTCAAGACCAGCCTGGATAACATAGCAAGAACTTAGACCTTGTCTCAAAAAAAAAAAAAAAAAAAGGAAAACAGAACCCTTAAAAAAAAACAGTTGGTTTGTAACTTTTGAGAGAAAGAGGAGATGATGAAATAGAGGCAGTGTGCTGTTAGGATATATACTGGTTTTCGTCCATGGTCCCCGGCCCATAACTCCCACAGCCCTTGTTACTGCCTTTTGTTTTAATGTTGGGTGTGTTAGGCTTTGGGGCAGGCCTCTGACCTTCTCCTGCCCTCCTTTCATTCAAATGTTCTCTACCAGGGCCGGGCGCGGTGGCTCAAGCCTGTAATCCCAGCACTTTGGGAGGCCGAGGCGGGTGGATCACGAGGTCAAGAGATCGAGACCATCCTGGTCAACATGGTGAAACCCCGTCTCTACTAAAAATACAAAAAACATTAGCTGGGCATGGTGGCGCGTGCCTGTAATCCCAGCTACTCAGGAGGCTGAGGCAGGAGAATTGCCTGAACCCAGGAGGCGGAGGTTGCGGTGAGCCGAGATCGTGCCATTGCACTCCAGCCTGGGTAACAAGAGTGAAACTCCGTCTCAAAAAAAAAAAAAAAATGTTCTCTGCCAGTCTAATTGTGGGTCTAAAGATCCTCCCATGAGGGTCCCACCCTATCCCCTGGGAAAAGGAATGCTGACGTCTTGAAACTTCCATAGAAACAAGTGAAGAGTTTTTCCCTACACAGGCAGCAGATAAGGTTTTATGGAAGATGAAATGAAATTAAGGGGTAGCTAGGTCACAGGGAAGTTTTTAATAGAGTGGAAGGCACTTGCGTGTTTGCAGGAAGAAGCAGCTAGAGCTGAGGAGGAGGTTGACAATAAAATGAGGATCCAGATTGTTACAGTGAACCCCAAGTTTCTCTTCAAAGAATCAGTAGGACAAGCTCTCTTAAATTCTCTGTTTTAAAGTTTAACTTCCTTGTAATGCCAGTAAACAACCTCCACTGGTTCTAATCAGTAGTTCACATCTATTCCCCGCACCCACCCCGCCGCCCCGGCCCCCAGCTCCATCCTGACTCATCCAGTCACCTACTCCAGCCACTGTTCTGATCATCTTCTTTGACCTAGGTCATCCCTGGCTACCTGCTCTGACCCGCCAGTAACATTCCTTCCTGCCAAAACACACACTCTGCCACTCCAGCTTGGACCCCTGCTCTCTTTAAAACAGTCATTCTGGATTAGTCTAGCTTGTGCAGTCTAACCCTAGCCAACAGGAGAATGACACAGCAGTAGGGATGACCCCTCACAAGTACCCCTTCCCTGCCTTGTCCAAGCATGCGGCCACTACTGCTCCATCCATGAGCTGCACCCTTCTATAGAAGTAAATTGCCTTGCTGAGAGGATTTATCTTCAAGTGCTATTTCTTTTGTGGCATCGAAATTTTACTTATAACAATTCAATGGTTCCAGGCCTCAGAGGACAGGTGATCAAGCTCATGGAGAGGGGTCAGCTTCACAAAGAAGAGTCCTTCTTTGTGAAGGACATTTCCTTTCTTTCTTTCTTTCTTTCTTTCTTTCTTTCTTTCTTTTTTTTTTTTTTAAGGTGGGGTTTCACCATGTTGGTCAGGCTGGTCTTGAACTCCTGACCTCAGGTGATCCGCCCACCTTGGCCTCCAAAGTGCTTGGATTATAGGCATGAGCCACTACGCCCGGCCTAGTGAAGGACCTTTCCATACCTCTGTGCCCCTTCAAATACACCTGCCATACCTACCACCCACGAGGCTGTAGTCTTACCCTGGGACCTTTCTCACACCAATTCGATCTATAGGAATCAAACTGTAATGTATATCCTAAACTATGAATTATTTAGTCTAGAACAACAGGAAGGGGAGGCTGCATCAGAATACGCTAAGGTTAGCTATAGCACTCCCAGCTGTAGTGTCCAGTGAAGTGTGTATTAGTCCATTTTCATACTGCTATGAAGAAATATGTGAGACTGGGTAATTTATTAAGAAAAAGAGGTTTAATGGACTCACAATTCCACATGGCTGGGGAGGACTCATAATCATGGTGGAAGACAAAGGAGGAGCAAAGGCATGTCTTACATGGTGGCAGGCAAGAGAGCGTGTGCAGGCAAGCTGTCCTTTATAAAACCATCAGATCTCATGAGACTTATTCACTATCACGAGAACAGCACAGGAAAAACCCACCCCATGATTCAATTACTTCCCACTGGGTCCCTCCCACATCACATGGGGATTATGGTAGCTATAATTCAAGATGAGATTTGGGTGAGGACACAGCCAAACCATATTAATCTCCATCAGTGTGGGGTAAACATATGTCTCCCATGCTCTCTGGTCACTCAGCAGATAAGTGTTATATCAAATATCCACATGTGTACATGAGGGCACACACACAGACACACACACATGATCTCCCAAGGACACTATGCTTCTTAAAATGAGTATAGTTACTCCATCATGCTCCACACTCTTAGCCTGCTTTATTATTCTTCATAGCATCAGGGCTGATTCTCAGCCAATATATTCTAGCATGACTATATAAATAGCTACAGTATTGAAATACTGTAATTCCATGCTGGTAAGTAAACAGCTGCTGCCCTTGACCCTAAGTACATCCCCTGCTCTTGCTATCCCAGCATCTCCTAGACCTTCCCAAGATCCAGAAACTGAAAGTATAACAGTAGTATCAAGAAAACTAAGGTTGACCTGTGTTCTAATTGGGGGTGAAATGGGGGTAAGATGGGGAGTATATGGGAACATAGTCAAAAACTGAAGCTTCTAAACTAACACTTTATTGGGAAGTTCAATGTCAAGAAAGTTAAAGTGAGCAGGAAAGGGAAGTGAGGCAGGAAGGAAGACAGCAGATACAAGAGAGAACATGAGGAAGTGATACCAGTCTGGCTACACATGTTAAATATTTTGGATGTCCCACCCTGCAGAGTACTTATCATTGGCCGAAATTACCTTATATTCTTTTAAATATAAATAACAGATATTGTCTGTTTGCCCACGAGAAAATAAACTACATGAGGACGGGGATTTTGTTTAATGTTGTCTCTCCAGGACCTAGAATATACTGGCACATAATAGGTGATGAATAATATCACTTGAATCAACTCATGTTAAAGATATATATATATATATATATATATGTATTTTTTTTTTTTTTCAGACAGAGTCTTGCTGTCACCATGTACCAGGCTGGAGTGCAGTGGTGCAATCTAGGCTCACTGCAACCTCTGCCTCCCAGGTTCAAGCAATTCTCCTGCCTCAGCCTCCTGAGTAGCTGGGACTACAGGCGCATGCCACGACACCCAGCTAATTTTTTTATTTTTTCAGTAGGAACTGGGTTTCACCATGTTGGCCAGGATGGTCTCAACCTCGTGATCTGTCCGCCTTGGACTCCCAAAGTGCTGGGATCACAGGCGTGAGCCACCACGCCCGGCCGAGAAATATTTTTCGAAATAAAACACTTTCCATGTAAATTTCAGGTCACAGTAGATGTAGCACTTTGTTATTTTTGCAGAGTAGTTTCTATTCCTCATTGTTTAATCTTCCAATTTCCTAATCACGCCCAGAGGCCTACTTGCATATAAGGATTGAGAACTATACGGATAGTTTCATGTTACAGAGTCTTCTACCCTCAGGGCTATCATCTAATGCTCAAGGACCCAGAAAGTCTTTGAAATCCTTGCTTTTCCTGATCTTAGCTGATCAAATAGGTAGTTAATGCATCTGTATGGGAAGAGGGAGAACTATCCTCTACCCTGAGCACTCTCCCAGTGGCTGAGGACAAAGGGTATAATTTATCCCACTAGGTACATCTTTATAATTTTGTTTTTTGAAAGAAAGTTTTCTTTTTTTCACTGAACGTTTTAAGTAGTCAAATAAGGTTTGTTTGTTTGTTTTAGAGACAGTTTCACTCTATTGCCCAGGCTGGAGTGCAGAGGTATAATCTTGCAATATCCCTTCAATGCAGCCTCTGCCTCCCAGGCTCAAGCGATCATGCCTCAGTTTCCCCAGTAGCAGGGACTACAGGCAAGCGCCACCATATCCACCTAGTTTTTTGTATTTTTTGTAGAGACAGGGTTTCACCATTTTGCCCAGGCTAGTCTCAAACTCCTGACCTCAAGTGATCTGGCCACTCCAGCCTCCCAAAGTGCTGGGATTACAGGCGCGAGCTGCTCCGCACAGTCCAAATAAGTTTTTTTTTTTTCCTTGTGACAGAGTCTTGCTCTGTTGCCCAAGCTGGAGTGCAGTGGTGTGATCTCAGCTCACTGCAGCCTCCGCCTCCGGTTGAAGCAATTCTCCTGCCTCAGCCTTCTGAGTAGCTGGTACTATAGGTACGCACCACCATGCCTGGCTAATTTTTGTATTTTTAGTAGAGTTTCCCCATGCTGGCCAGGCTGGTCTCAAACTCTGGACCTCAGGTGATCCGCCTACCTTGGCCTCCCAAATTACTGGGATTACAGGCGTGAGCCACTGCACCCGGCCAAGTTTTTTATGTATACTTTTTCTTTTTTGAGACGGAGTCTTGCTGTTGTTGCCCAGGCTTGAGTTCAATGGCGTGATCTCGGCTCACCGCGACCTCCACCTACGAGGTTCAAGCAACTTTCCTGCTTCAGCCTCCTAAGTAGCTGAGATTACAGGCATGAGCCACCATGCCCCGCTAATTTTGTATTTTTACTATGGACAGGGGTTTCTCCATGTTGGTCAGGCTGGTCTCAAACGTCCAACCTCAGTTGATCCACCTGCCTCGGCCTCCCAAAGTGTTGGGATTACAGGCATGAGCCACCACGCCCAGCATATGTATACTTTAATGTAGGAAAAGATCTGTGGGAAAAAATTATTACATGCTACAAGTGAGAAATGAATACCAAAAGTAGTAAATTTTGTATTACAAACCAACAACTATCATGTATCAACTTTTGATATTTAAATTCGAAGGTAGGAAAATGTTAATTAGGTGAATATATTCATGACTGAGACTATAATCTACTTAATGTTCCCTTTACCTCTCAAACCCAGGAGTAAATTTCACTTCATTAGCCTCATAGCAATCATCTGTAATCATCTGATTACAAACATACTCAAGCTGCAGGCTTTCACTGTGACTCTGTATTTTATATTCTTCCGCATCAAAAGATATTTTTTAAAATCGGAGAAAACATGGCTTTGTTGTAATGTGATATTATGACTGCATAGCTAATAATTTCCTAGCAATCATCAGATCCATCTTTATAATGCTTGGCTCATCTTAGGATGTCGTGTTCTCTAGCAAAAAATGTTAACCTAATGCTTAGAAAATTAAATCCAACTCTTTTTTTTATTTTGAGACGGAGTTTTGCGCTTTCACCCAGGCTGGAGTGAAGTGGTGCAATCTCAGCTCACTGTAACTTGTGACCCCAGGGTTCCAGTGATTCTCCTGCCTCAGCCTCCCAAGTAGCTGGGATTATAGGCGCATTCCACCATGCCTGGAAAATTTTTGTATTTATTTTAGTAGAGAGGGGGGTTTCACTATGTGGGCCAGGCTGGTCTCAATCTCTTGACCTCGTGATTCACCCGCCTTGGCCTCTCAGAGTGATGGGATTACAGGTGTGAGCCATGGTACCCAGCCTATAGTTTTAATCTATTTCATTTATACTTTCTTTTTTTTTTTTTTTTTTT
>NW_016107398.1:4878879-4881523 GCF_001604975.1 Cebus imitator | reverse complement strand
CCGTCTCAAAAAAAAAAAAAAAACATTTTTAGTAAAAAAATGTGTTGTTCTCTATGCAGTAAAGAAAAAAAAAAGAGAAAAAAAAAAAGTGTTCGCTGGGTGTGGTGGCTCACGCCTGTAATCCTAGCACTTTGGGAGGCCAAGGCAGGCGGATCATGAGGTCAGGAGTTTGAGACCAGCCTGACCAACATGGTGAAAACCCCGTCCCTACTAAAAATACAAAAATTAGCCAGGCGTGGTGGCACATGCCTGTAATCCCAGCTACTCGGGAGGCTGAGGCAGGAGAATCGCTTGAGTCCAGGAGACAGAGGCTACAGTGAGCCAAGACTGCACCACTGCACTCCAGCCTGGGTGACAGAGGAAGACTCTGTCTCAAAAATAAAAAAAAATTTTTTTAATTTAAAAAAGTGTTCACGATACCATTTTTTCTGCCTTTTCCACACTAAAAAAGATTGTAAAAATAAGTAGCCTGAAAAACAGAATTAGAATAAAATAGGTGCAAGGGGAGAGCAGAAAAAAAGAAAGTGTAACTGGTTGTATTCAGCTTAGCAATAACTTTTTCAGCTCTTAATTTATGTACATTTAGAACCAATCTTGTAGCACATGCTCTAAATCAACTACACACGAATTGGCAAATGGGTACTTTAAAATCTTTTTTTTTTTTTCTGAGAGTCTTGCTCTGTCTCGCAGGCTGGAGTGCAGTGGTGCAATCTCAGCTCACTGCATTCTCTGCTCATTGCAACGTCTGCCTCCTGGGTTCAAGGAATTCTCGTGCCTCAGCCTCCCGAGTGGCTGGGACTACAGGCATGAGCTACCACGCCCAGCTAATTTTTTTATTTTTCATAAAGACGAGGTTTCAACATGTTGGCCAGGCTGATAAACTCCTGACCTCAAAGTGTTGGGATTAAAGGTGTGAGCCACTGCACCAAGCATAAAATCTTACTTAAGAAAGAAGTGAACTTGTTTTCAAGAATTAGGATCCCAAGCTGCTCCTTTTGGCCCTAATCATACTCTCTGTTTAAAAATAAAGTATTGGGGCCAGGTGGGTGGCTCACACCTATAATCCCAGCTACTTGGGAGGCTGAGGCAAGAGAATTGCTTGAACCCAGGAGGCAGAGATTGCCTTGAGCCAGGATCACACCATTGCACTCCAGCCTGGGCAACAAGAAGCAATCTCTGTTTCAAAAATAAATAAATAAATAAATAAATAAAAGTAACAAAGAATTGGCTGGGCGCAGTGGCTCACACCTGTAATCCCAGCACTTTGGAAGGCCGAGACAGGCGGATCACCTGAGGTTGGCAGTTCGAGACCAGCCAGACCAACATGGAGAAACTGCATGTCTACTAAAAATACAAAATTAGCAGGGCATGATGGGCAGATACCTGTAATCCCAGCTACTTGGGAGGCTGAGGAAGGAGACTCACTTGAACCTGGGAGGTGGAGGTTGCAGTGAGTGGAGATCACGCCATTGCACTCCAGCCTGGGCAACAAGTGTGAAACTCCGTCTCAAAAAAAAAAAAAAAGAGAGATCAAGACCATCCTGGCCAACATGGTAAAACCCCTTCTCTACTGAAAATACAAAAATTAGACGCCTGTAGTCCCAGCTTCTTGGGTGGCTGAGGCAGGAGAATCACTTGAACCTGGGGGGCAGAGGTTGCATAAAGCGGCAAGATTGCGCCACTGCATTCCAGCCTGGCGACAGAGTGAGACTCCATCTAAAAAGAAAATAAAAAATAAATAAATAAAGTAGCAGACTGGGTGCAATGGCTCATGCTTGTAATCCAGCACTTTGGGAGGCTGAGATGGGCGTATCATGTGAGGTTGGGACCAGCTTGACCAACATGGAAAGACCCCCATCTCTACTAAAAAAACAAAATTAGCCAGGCGTGTTGGTGGCTCATGCCTTAATCCTAGCTACTCAGGAGGATGAGGCAGGGGAATTGCTTGAACCTGGGAGGCAGAGGTTGCAGTGAGCCGAGATTGCGCTACTGTACTCCAGCCGGGGCAACAAGAGTGAACCTGTCTCAAAAACAAAACAAAAACAAAAACAAACCAACCAGAAATAAAGTATCAAGACCATACTTTCAGGGATCATTTCTATAGTTCACTCATTACTAGAGAAGCTGCTCTGAACACGCAGGGGCACAGGAAACCATGAGGACGAAACACAGTACTCCCTTCTGAGCTTGAGGCCAGCTCTTCTGCTTCACTGCACCTGCCATTTGCCATTGATGATCATTCTCTTCCTGAAGGAGAATGAGAGAGAAAGGATGCAGTCTGAGTGGTTCCTGTTTAAAAAATAATAAAATAAAAGTATGGTCCTAATTCTTATTTTTTGTTTATTTATTTTTTTTGAGACAGAGTCTCTTTTTTGTTGCCCAGCAAGGAGTGCAATGACACAATCTTGGCTCACTGCAACCTCCGCCTCTGGGCTTCAAGTGATTCTCCTGCCTCAGCCTTTCAAGTAGCTGGAATAACAGGTACCCGCCACCACGCCCAGTGAATTTTTGGTATTTTTAGTAGAGATGGGGGATTCACCATGTTAGCCAGCCTGGCCTCGAACTCCTGACCTCAGGTGATCTGCCCACCGCTGTTTCCTAATGTGCTGGGATTATAGGCATGAGCCACTGCATCCAGCCTCTA
>NW_016107398.1:4873735-4877143 GCF_001604975.1 Cebus imitator | reverse complement strand
AAAAAAAAAAAAAAAAAATGTATTTTAACAGAGGTGGATCCTTGGTGAGCCAAGATTGTGACACTGCATTCCAGCCTGAGCTATGGAACAAGACCCCGTCAACAACCACTAAAAAAAAAGGAGGGGAGGGAAACAGGATTAGTTTGTACATCTTGTAGGCTTATACTGACCTACTCCCACAAATATGACTGTCAACCTAAAGAAATTGAGGCAAAAGTTATTATAAGTAGAGTTTATTTGTGCCAAATTTGAGGACTGCAACCTGGGAGACACAGATTCAAGTTGCTTGAATATATACTCTGATTAGCAGCATATATTCAGGTAGATTTTAAAAATTGGGAAAAAAAGGGAGGCAGTTCTTATATTGGTTCATTAAAACAACATAATCTATTGACTGGCGATACAGTTCTTTGTAGCACAAATTCCAGGAACATGAAGATAATGGGTGAGGGTCCTACTCTGCAACTTTAACATTTTAGGTAATTTATCAGCTAGTCTGGCAACTACAGGGAAAGAAAGAATCAAATGTCATTATCATATATATGTGGTATATATATATATATAAGATAGATAAAGACATACATTGCTGTGTTAGGCCTCGCTCTGCTAGGCTGGAGTGCAGTGGTACAATCTTGGCTCACTGCAACCTCTGCCTCCTGGGTTCAAGCGGATTCTCCTGCCTCAGCCACCCAAGTAGCTGGGATTATAGGCATGCGCCACTATACCTGGCTAATTTTTGTATCTTTAGTAGAGACGGGGGTTTTCACCATGTTGGTCAGGCTGGTCTCAGAACTCCTGGCCTCAAGTGATCCGCCTGCCTCAGCCTCCCAAAGTGCTGGGATCACAGGTGTGAGCCACCATGCCCAGACAGAATAAAATATCTTTAAATAGTTACCCCGGGTGTTAAAACTGCCTTTGCAAAATTACAACTGAGGAAATGATAACTGAGGAAATTACGACAGTGAAGGAAATCAGACCTAACCCACTCCATCTTGTTTCTAACTTTTAAGCTGTTTTTGTTCATTCCTGCATGTAGGTCAAACCAACTTTGGGAAGGAATTCAGTTCATGGTTTGACTCTGAAACAAAATTGAAGACATGGCTGGGCGTGGTAGCTCACACCTGTAATCCCATAGAAAGATAAGGCAGGCGGATTACTTGAGGTCAGGAGTTCTAGACCAGCTTGGCCAACATGGTGAAACCCTGTCTCTACTAAAAATACAAAAATTATCTGGGCATGGTGGTAGGCACCTGTAATGTCAGCTGCTTGGGAGGCTGAGGCATGAGAATTGCCTGAACCTGGGGTGTGGACATTGCAGTGAGCTGAGATTGTGCCACTGCATTCCAGCCTGAGTGACAGAGCAAGACTCTATCCCAAAAAGAAAAAAAAAACTGATAACAGCCCTTTCTTGAAAAGACCCCCCTTCTTCCCTTCTTGTCTGGGAACAAGTTGGCCTTTGCAGGACTACAAAATTAGCTACAAGGTTAGAAATTACAGTTTATGGGTCATGCAACCTCTGGCTTCTCTGAACCTCTTCAAATTGCTCCTGGGGATAACATCACTTTTGTAAAACCTAAGATCAGTGTTTGAGATATTTTACAGAGCCAGCACTCAGTGGGTCAGCTGGCAGTACCCAGACCCAGAATGGTAATCTGGATCAACCAGTTCTACCATCCCACCCAGGAACAGAAGACAGCAAGAAAAACTCACTTCAACCCCCTAGACTCCATCTCCAACCTGACCAATCAGCACTTCCCACTTCCCAGGCCCCTAGCCGTCAAATTCTCATCACCCAGTGCTCAGGGATGCTGATTTGAGTAATGATACTGCAGTCTCCTGCACAGCCGGCTCTACATGAATTACTCTTTCTCCGTGCAATTCCCATCTTGATAAATCAGCTCTGTCTAGGCATCGGGCAAGGTGAATCCACTGGGCAGTTATAATATGCGCTGGTGAGGTGGGGGATGTCTCAAAGTCATGTCTCTCTAAGCCTGACAAGTTTTGCACACTTTACATAGCTTAAGCTGCTCTGAGCTGCTTTTCCTTCTTTTTCTTTTTTCTTGAGATGGAGTCTGACTCTGTTGCCCAGGATGGAGTGCTGTGATCATAACTCACTGCAGCCTTGAACTCCTGGGCTCAAGCAATCCTCCTGCCTCAGCCTCCCAAAGTGCTGGGATTACAGGCATGAGCAACCTCATCCAGCCAAAAGTATGCTGTAGGCTACAGCTTCAGCTCATGCCTGAGTTCCAGCCTGCCTTTCCTGATGGCCTGCTCTACCAATTTCAGACTTAACTAGGGAGCTGCCACAACTGTATATCAATTCCTTGCCAAAAAAACCCTTATATGCCTCCTATTGATTTTATATTTCTGATGGAGCCTTGATACAGTGACTGGGCATGAGAACTTGCAAGTAGTATGAGATACAATTTGTTTTTGTTTTTGTTTTGCAACGGGGTCTTGCTATGTTGCTCAGGCTAGTCTTGAACTTCTGGGCTCAAGTGATCCTTGTTTCAGCTTCCCAAGTAGTTGGCATTACAGGGCTGCACCACTGCATCCAGCTTATTTTAAATTATTAGTTAAGTACTGTGTATAATTTGGACTTCATGTCATATTTTAACAATATATGTGAGTGTATGTGTGGGTATACATAATTTTTAATGCCGTTTAAAACCGTTTCTTTACATTTTTTTCATGGTAGTGTCAACCTAAAATGAAGAAGCTGAGGCAAAAGTAACTTTTGAGGGGGCTAAGATTGAGGACTGCATTCAGGACACTTCCAAGTTGCCTTGAGTGCTCCAGAGAACAAAACAGAGGCTCAAGTTTTTGAAGAAAATAGGATGAATCAGGAGAAGGGACGATTACAGAACTTGCTCATTAGGAATTCTCATTGGTTTACAGAAACAACATTGGCTAGTGATTGGCTATACACTGTTGAAGTACAGGATGTATTGAATTTTATGGCTACTTAGCGTCAGTCTAGAGACTATATAACAAATGGTTCCAAGAGTAACTATTTAGTTTAATGGAGAGTGAGACAAGAATACTGGTACATTTTAAATGCCTCCCTGGGCCTGAGGGGCTTGCATTCCTCAGATAAAAAGTTTTTTCCCTGGGCTGGGAGGCTCATGTCTGTAATCCCAGGACTTTGGGAGGCCGAGGTGGGTACATCACTGAGGTCAGGTGTTTGAGAAGGTCAGGAGTTTGAGACCAGCCTGGCCAATATGGTGAACCCCGTCTCTACTAATAATACAAAATAATAATAATACAAAAATTAGCCAGTGTTGTGGCATACGCCTGTAGTCCCAGCTACTTGGGAGGCTGAGGCAGGAGAATCGCTTGAACACAGGAGGCAGAGGTTGCAGTGAGCTGAGATCTTGCCACTGCACTTCAGCCTGGGTGACAGAGTAA
>NW_016107398.1:4866833-4873380 GCF_001604975.1 Cebus imitator | reverse complement strand
TTTTTGTCCTTGTAGCTATCTCATTGAGGAATAGAATGGGAGGCAGGTTTGCCCTACATAGTTCCAAGCTTGACTTTTCCTTTTGGCTTAGTGATTCTGGGGTCCTGGAGATTTATTTTCTTTTCACAATTCTAAACACCTGAGCTAACTGGGCAATACTTTCATATCAGATACTAATTAAAACATGTTTTTTCCTTTGACTTCTCTCCCCACAAGATCTTTAAACTGAAGTTGTCATGTCCTAAATCGCTGACCTCCAAATATGCTTTTGATCCATACTTCGCAAAATAATTTTACCATTTGCTTCAATACATATATATTTTTATATATACACAGAAAAAATGGCCAGGCTTGGTGGCTCATGCCTGTAATCTCAGCACTTTGGGAGGCCGAGCTGGAAGGATCCACTTGAGGCCAGGAGTTTGAGACCAGACTGTCCAACACAGTGAGACGCCCTCTTCTATTTTTTTTAAAAAAAGGGCCAGGCGTGGTGGCTGACGCCTGTAATCCCAGCACTTTGGGAGGCTCAGGTGGGCAGATCACCACCTGACCAACATGGAGAAACCCTGTCTCATATTAAAAATACAAAACTGTTTTAATAAAGGCTGAAAATAGACATTATAATAAAGTTTTTAATAATATACAACGTGTATTGCTGCTGATGTTGGTCTCGCTTGACATTTTAAGCATAGCCCTATTTTCCCGTCAAGACAGCAGCCAGTTCTGAACACTTGATTCATGTAAGCAGCTGCTACCCATGCCATCATAGTATACATAAAATTGCTAAATGTAGGATTCAAATACTCTTAAATGTACAATAATATGCAAATCAGGTTGTCCTGCTGTGACAGCAAAAGGTTTAGAAACAAATAATTTTAGTATCCACTTAGTACAGTAATTATGAACATATAGCATAGAGCCAGACACAGTAAATTGTCATAAACACTAACATTGATCGTTTACGAACATACATGAAGTCTTTACACATTTCTTAAACGTTCTTTGCCTTTAGTGCTGCTGATAAACGAAAGGATAAAAAGTCCAACGGAACACATCAAAACCACAATAAATGTCAACGGGTGTTTTTAACAATAAGGAAGAACTCAGAAATAAAAACTACATTTAAAGACACAGGCTCGAACGTCCCGGACTACAAATACCAGAGTTTCTTAGAGCCGAGGCGGAGCTACCCTCAAACTGATAGTTTTTTTTAACCCAATGAAAACCAGACAACTCGTAAACTACATTCAGCCGGCTTGAAGGGCTGGTTTCTTCGCGTGCAAACACTAACGTATTACGTAGACGTTCAAAACACGAGTGGTAGTTTCAGGGCCTGGGTCTAACTACTAAATTATTTCTCCCCGCATCAGTCTCCTAGTCACCTTAATAACTCTCTACTCAACTCTGACTCGGTGGAAACTCGACCGTCTAAATGCTGAAACTGACGGACCGCACTATCAGCGGAACGTATCCAGTCCGTCGGGAAGAATGCGGAATCTGCCTTATTATTGCCTTTTATTGGCCACACATCCCACCAATGGGGCCGTGAAACTTCCGCTAACGTAACGTATGGCGTAGTGGTGTGCGCGTTGTACAGACGCTGGGACTATGAAGGGGCAGACGTTCTGCTCTCGTCCAATCGGGAGCTAGCAAGAATTTCCCCGGCCTCTAGGCCCGACGCCTTTCGCGTCGCGTTGTGGCCGGCCTCTCTGCAGCCGACCAATCCTCTTCATTTTCTTGTGCGTGTTATCCAATCAGAGAAGTCGAGGTGGGTTTCCGGTCGACCGCTCTAAACCGCCGCTCAGCCTGCGTTTTCTACGGCATGGTTTGGGGGCTGGCTGCTAAGGTACCTTTTGCTGGGCTGGGCTGGGCGGGATACCCAGCATGGGCAGCCCTCTCGACGAGCGGCAATGCTGTGGTTGAGTTTAGAAAGCTGGAGTCTCTGGACATGTGTCGCGGGAGCGCGGAGGGAATTGGGACGTTCTGGTTGGAGTGAGCACGTGTTGAGGGTCTCGCTCTGCGGTCAGAGACCCCAGGACAAACCTGTGCTGGCCCTGGCCGAAGAGCCTTCTGCCGGTCAGGCTGCTGTTGCCGGCGGCGTCCACAGCACTTCAATCTGGGGCGTTTTTCAGTGTAACCCAGACGCCCTTGCTTATTTTCAGGGAAGGACCTATTTCCTCCTACTGTCCCCTCCCTGCGGATACTTTCCCCACCACCTTCTCGATTTAGTATAATATTTTGGTAGGCCAGAAAGCAGATTTTCACTTGGGAAGAGACGTCCCGTAGTATGGGATATGGTTTGATACCAGCTACTGGTCTATTATATCATTTAAACCACATGGTGGTTTAAAGAGGTAGGTACTGTGAGTGTTCTCATTTTCACGGGAAGAAGCAGTGTTAGACATTACTCATTGTCGGTCACTGACAAATTGTGGCATTCAGCTTCCATGGACGTAAAATTAAAAGATGGTATAACTTGGAAAATGTTGCTCCTGTTTTCTTTATTAACTGAAAATTACTTAATAAAAGCCCCGGCGCGGTGGCTCACGCCTGTAATCGCCGCACTTAGGCCGAGGTGGACGGATCACGAGGTCAGGAGTTTGCGACTAGCCTGGTCAACACGGTGAAACCCCATCTCTAACTCAAAATAGAAAAATTAGCCTGGTGTGGTGGCAGGAGCCTGTAATCCCATTTACTGGGTAGGCTGAGGTTGGAGAATCCCTTGAACCCGGGAGGCAGAGGTTGCAGTGAGCCGAGATTGCGCCACCACTGCACTCCAGCCTGGGCAACAGAGCGAGACTCCGTCCCCTACCCTCCACCTCCCCCAAAATAAGTCAGTAAAACACACCTAGAAGTGAATTAATTGATCGTTATTAAGGTAAAATGATCTAGAGGAAAGACATCACAGGTGCTAGTTATTGACCTTTGACTGGACAAGTTCAGCCTCAGTTTCTTCACCCGTATAATTGAAATCAATACCAAACTTGACTAGAGTTTTGAAGATCAAATGATTCAATGGATGTAAAATGTTACTGATGAAAACCACATGTGACTTTATGCTTTTCAAATTATTTCCTGTGGAGCCTGGACTGTCACTGGAACCTATGGCAGAATAAAGCAGTGGTAACTTGCAGTCAAGTACCACTTAAGTGAGAAATATCTCTTTGTTTTTTTGTTTGTTTGTTTGTTTTAGCGAGACAAGAGTCTTGCTCTGTTGCCCAGGCTGGAGTGCAGTGGCACAGTCTCGGCTCACTGCAACCTCTGTCTCCTGGGTTCAAGTGATTCTTCTGCCTCAGCCTCAGCCTCCTGAGTAGCTGGGACTACGGGCACATGCCATCACACTCAGCTACGTTTTGTGCTTTTGGTAGAGTTGGGGTTTCACCATATCAGCCAGGTTGGTCTCGAACTGCTGACCTCGTGATCCACCTGCCACAGCCTCCCAGAGTGCTGGGATTACAGGTGTGAGCCACCATGCTCGGCCGATAAATACCTCTTAAACCTCTAAGGACTGCTTATCTCCTTGCTCAGTATTCAGGAAAGTATTCCCTGTGTGTGCAGAAACATTACTTACCTGATTTGTATTCTTACCTTGGACTGCTGTAGCTATTATAAAGCAAAAGTTTTCTTTTCTCTCACTTTGTGTCATGATCCATGCAGGGTGTTTTTCCAGATGGGAGTACAGTGGCACAGTCTCAGGTCACTAGAGTTTCGAACTACGGGGCTCAAGTGGTCCTCCTGCCTCAGCCTCCCAAGTGGCAGGGATTACATGCATGAGCCCCTATGCCAGGCCCACGCTGTTTTTGAGTTGTATTTTTGAACTAACCTAAAGTCATGACTACTTTTTCTGCAACTGACACTATTAGCTGCACGTAGGACTGAAGATAGTACTGCTTTTCTGCTTTTTCCCTATGTGCTTTAAAGAACTACATTTTTCAGTGATTTCTGTGTATGTAAGATCTTTTCATTTACTTGGCAGAAAATACAAGAGAATTTCGATATATCTGAACTGGAATGGTCTTTATGTTAATTCTGTTCAATATTTTAGGGCAGACTAAAGGTTATCACTAAACTGTCAAAAGGGTGTATTTAGTTCATATGGCTATTGTTACAAATTACAACAGATTTAGTGACTTGAAATAACACATGCTTTCTGCCTTTTTTTTGGGTGAGAAGTATACACTCAAGAAAGGGGAATGCGGGTGTATTTGAGTCACCAATTCTTTTTTTTTTTTTTTTTTTTTTTTTTTTTTTTGATATGAGGTCTCACTATGTTGCGCAGGCTGGTGGTCTCAAACTCCTGAGCTCAAGTGATCCTCCCACCTTGGCCTCCCAAAGTTCTGGCATTACTGGCATGAGCCAGGATACCCAGCCTCATTTATTATCTTTTAGTTCTGGAGGTCAGAAATGTGAAATCAGTTTCACTGGGCTAAAGTCAAGGTGTTACAGGCCCAGTTCCTTCTGGAGGCTGTGAGAGGAAGACGGTTTCCCTACCTTTTCCAGCTTCTAGTGGCTGCCTGTCTTCCTTGGCTTGTGGCTCTTCTCTGCACAGCACATCACTCCATCATCATATCACTTTCTCTTAAATAAATAAATAAATCCACAAAAAGTTCAGGAGAACTCCCTGAACTTTTCCACATCTCCCTCTGCCTCTCTTATGAGGGCATTTGTGATTATATTAGGATCATCCAGATAATCAAGGATACTCTCTCCATCTCAAGATACTTTTGTGAAGTCCCTTTTGTCATAAAATGTAACAGTCACAGGATCCTATGTATCTTTGAGGGCCGATATTCAGCCTACCATAGAAAGATCTAAAGAAGAATAAAGCATCCTATCCCACAAAGTCTCATAGGGACTGTAAGAGAAAAATTCACAGTTAATACTTGGTGAGTTAGACTTTCTGGTTACTGTAAAAATAAGTCACCACGGGTTGGAGCTTCTACAACTTTTCCACTGGACTATCTTTAATAACAAAGGTAGATGAATATACCTGTGATATTTGGAAACAAAGCCTGAATTAATGCTTTAGAAGAGTAAAATTTCATTGAGTATTAATCTTATAATTGAAAAGTTTATGTGACTTTTGCATTCAGTTTTATATGATTGTTATAAGTAAAATTTCGATGCCGCAAAAGAAATAGCACTCAAATCCTGTTAGCAAGGCAATTTACTTTTGTAGATCGGTGCCGCCGCACGCTTAGACAAGATGGGGAAGGGGTACTTATGCCTGACAGGGGTGGTCCCTACTGCTGTGTCATTCTGCTATCCTCTGGGGTTAGGTCGCACAAGCTAGACTAATCCCGATTGGTTATTTTAAAGAGAGCAGGGGTCTGAGCTTGAGTGGCAGGATGGGTGTTTTGACAGAAAAATGGTTACAGTGGGTCAGAGCAGGTAGCCAGGTGTGACGTAGGTCAAAGAAGGTGACGGGAGCAGGTGACTGGGATGACTCGGGATGGAGCAGGGGACCAGGGGAACAGATGTGAACTACTGATTAGAACCAGTGGAGAAGGTTGTTTACTGGAATTATAAGGAAGTTAAACTTTAAAATAGAAAATTGATAAGAGAGCTGAACATACTGACATACTGATTGTTTGAAGAGAAACTTGGGGTTCACTATAACATGTTTATGGTTGATGCTGTTTTGAATTATATCAAAGCATTGCTGTTCTAGAGAAGAGGCTGTTTATTCTATAGCTTCATTATTATTTTACTTTTTTTTTTTTTGAGACAGAGCTTTACTCTATCACCCAGGCTGGAGTGCAGTGGCGCAATCTCGGCTCACCATAACCTCTGCTGCCCAGGTTCAAGCAATTCTGCCTCAGTCTGTAGCTGGGATTGCAGGCACCTGCCACTGTGCCCAGCTAACTTTTGTATTTTTTTGTTTGTTTATTTATTTATTTTTAAGATGGGGTTTCTCTATGTTGGCCAGGCTGGTCTCAAACACCTGACCTCAGGTGATCTCCCCACCTTGGCCTCCCAAAGTGCTGGGATTACATGTGTGAGCCACCGTGCTCAGCCTAACTTTTGTATTTTTAATAGAGATGGGGTTTCACTGACTTGACCAGGCTAGTTTTGAACTTCTGACCTCATGATCCACCCGCCTTAACCTCCCAAAGTGTGCCTGGCCTTATTTTACTTTTAGATTTATTTTTAGAGATGGGGGTCTCACTATGTTGCCTACTCTGGACTCAAACTCTTGGGCTCAAATGATGGTTTCCACCTAAGCCTCCTGAGTAGCTGGGACTGTGGGCATGCAACACAGTGCCTAGCTAATAATATAGGGTCTTGTAATTTTCTTTCTTTGAGGGAGGCAATGACTTTTTTAAAAAAATTATTTTTTGCCGGGCGCGGTGGCTCAAGCCTGTAATCCCAGTACTTTGGGAGGCCGAGGCGGGTGGATCACGAGGTCAAGAGATCGAGACCATCCCGGTCAACACGGTGAAACCCCGTCTCTACTAAAAGTACAAAAAATTAGCTGGGCATGGTGGCGCGTGCCTGTAATCCCAGCTACTCAGGAGGCTGAGGCAGGAGAATTGCCTAAACCCAG
>NW_016107398.1:4862134-4864788 GCF_001604975.1 Cebus imitator | reverse complement strand
AATTCTCCTGCCTCAGCCTCCTGAGCAGCTGGGACTACAGGTGCCCGCCACCATGCCCAACTAATTTTTGTATTTTTAATAGAGACGGGGTTTCACAATATTGGCCAGGCTGGTCTCGAACTCCTGACCTCATGATCCACCTGACTCAGCCTCCCAAAGTGCTTGGATTACAGGCGTGAGTCACCGCGCCCAGCGTACCCATTTGTGTATCTTCTTTTGAGAATTATCTCTTCATGTCCTTAGCCCACATTTTGATGGGCTTGTTTTTTTCTTACCGATTTGAGTTCATTGTAGATTCTGGATATTAGTCCTTTGTCATATGTATAGATTGTGAAGATTTTCTCCCATTTTACATCTGATGATTCTGCTGACTGTTCCTTTTGCCGTGCAAAAGTGCTTTAGTTTAATTAGGTCCCAGCTCTTTATCTTTGTTTTTATTGCATTTGCTTTTGGGTTCTTGGTCATGAAATCTTTGCCTAAGCCAATGTCTGGAATTTCCAATGTTACCTTCTAGAATTTTTAGTTTCAGGTCTTAGGTTTAAGTCCTTAAATCATCTTGAGTTAATTTTTTTATAAGGTGAAAGATGAGGATCCAGTTTCATTCTCCTACATGTGGCTAGCCAGTTATCCCAGCACCATTTTTGAAAAGGGTATCCTTTCTCCACTTTATGTTTTTGTTTGCTTCATCAAAGATCAGTTGGCTGTGAGTATTTGGGCTTATTTCTTGGTCCTCTATTCTGTTCCATTGGTCTGTGTGCCTATGTTTATACCAGTACCATGCTGTTTTGGTGACTATGGCCTTATAGTATAGTTAGAAATCAGTTAATGTGATGCCTCCAGATTTATTCTTTTTGCTTAGTCTTGCTTTGGCTATGTGGGCTCCTTTTTGGTTCCATACGAGTTTTAGAATTGTTTTTTCTAATTCTGTGAAGAATGATGGTGGTATTTTGATGAGGATTTCGTTGAATTTGTAGATTGCTTTTGGCAGCATGGTAATTTTCACAATACCAATTCTACCCATCCATGAGCATGGGATGTGTTTCCATTTGTTTGTGTCATCTATGATTCTTTCAGCAGTGTTTTGTAGTTTTCTGTGTATAGGTCTTTCGACTCCTTTGTTGGGTATATTCTTTTCTTTTCCTTTTTTTTTTTCCTTTTTTGAGATGGAGTCTTGCTCTGTTGCTCAGGCTGGAATGCAGTGGCACAGTCTTGGCTCACTGCAACCTCTCCCTCCTGGGTTCAAGTGATTCTCCTGCCTCAGCCTCCTAAGTTGCTGGGACTATAGGGGTGTGCCACCTTGCCCAGCTAATTTTTTGTATTTTTAGTAGAGATGGGCACATTGGCCAGCTGGTCTTGAATTCCTGACCTCAAGTGATCCACCTGCCTTGGTCTCCCAAAATGCTGGGATTATAGGCTTGAGCCACTGCGCCCAGCCTGTTAGGTATGTTCCTAAGTATTTTATTTGATATTTTTGCAGCTGTTGTGAAAGGGGTTGAGTTCTTGATTTGATTCTCTGTGTAATCGCTATTGATGTATAAAGGAGCTACTGATTTATGTACATTAATCTTGTATCCAGAAGTTTTGCTGAATTCTTTTATCAGTTCTAGGAGCTTTCTGGAGGAGTCCTTAGGGTTTTCAAGGTAAATGATCATGTCGTCAGCAAGCAGTGACAATTTGACTTCCTCTTTACCTATTTGGATGACTTTTATTTCTTTCTCTTGTCTGATTGTTCTGGCTAGAACTTCCAGTACTGTGTTGAAGAAGAGTGATGAGAATGGGCATCCTTGTCTTGTTCCAGTTCTCAGAGGGAATGCTTTTAACTTTTCCCCATTTAGCACTATGTTGGCTGTGGTTTGTCATAGATGGTTTTTTTTACATTAAGGTATGTTTCTTATATGCTGATTTTGCTGAGAGTTTTGATAATAAAGGGATGCTGGATTTTATCAAATGTTTTTTCTGCATCTATTGAGATGATCATGTGAGTTTTGTTTTAAATTCTGTTTATGTGATGTATCACATTTATTGATTTGTATATGTTAAACCATCCTTGCATTCCTGGTATGAAACCCACTTGATCATGGTAGATTAGCTTTTTGCTATGTTGTTGGATTTGGTTAGCTAGTATTTTGTTAAGGATTGTAGCATCTATGTTCATCAAGGATATTGGTCTGTAGTTTTGTTTTTGGTTATATCCTTTCCTGGTTTTGCTATTAGGGTAATGCTGGTTTCATAGAATGAATTAGGGAGAGTTTGTTCTTTATCTTGTGGAATAGTGTCAAAAGGATTGGTACCAGTTCTTTGAATGCCTAGTAAATTCTGCTATGAAGCCGTCTGGTCCTGAATTTTTTTTTTTTTTTTTTGAATTGGAGTCTCACTCTGTTGCCAGGCTTGAGTACAGTGGCACTATCTCGGCTCACTGCAACCTCTGCCTCCCACGTTCAAGCAATTTTCCTGCCTCAGCGTCCTAAGTACGTAGCTGGGATTACAGGCATGTGCCACCACACCTAGCTAATTTTTGTATTTTTAGCAGAGATGGGGTGGCACTGTGTTGGCAAGAATGGTCTTGATCTCTTGACTTCGTGATTTGCCTGCCTTGGCGTTTGAAAGTGCTGGGATTGCATGTGTGAGCCACCATGCCTGGCCTTTTTTTTTTT
>NW_016107398.1:4857249-4862124 GCF_001604975.1 Cebus imitator | reverse complement strand
TTTTTTAAAAATGGAGTCTCACTTTGTCTCCCAGGCTGGAGTGCAGTGGTGCAATCTTGGCTCATAGTAACCTCCGCCTCCTGGGTTCAAGCGATTTTTCTGTCTCAGCCTCTTGAGTAGCTGGGATTACAGGCAAGTACCACCACGGCCAGCTAATTTTTGTATTTTTAGTAGAGACAGGGTTTCACCATGTTGGCCAGGCTGGTCTTGGAACTCCTCACCTCGAGTGATCTGTCCACGTCAGTCTCCCAAAGTGCTGGGATTGCAGGCGTGAGCCACTGCAGCTGGCCTGAACTTTTTGTGATGGTTAATATTTATGTATGGATGTATGTTATTTTTTGACATGGAGTCTCGGTCTGTCACCCAGGCTGGTGTGCAGTGGTGCAATCTGGGCTCACTGCTGTCTCCACCTCCCGGGTTCAAGCAATTCTCCTGCCTCAGCCTCCTGAGTAGCTGGGATTACAGGTACCAGCCACCATGCCCACCTAATTTTTTTTTTTTTTTTTTTTTTTTTAGTAGAGATGGGGTTTCACCATGTTGGCCAAGCTGGTCTCAAACTCCTGACCTCAAGTGATCTGCCTGCCTCAGCCTCCTTAAGTGGTGGAATTGGAGGCACGAGCCGCTGTGTCCAGTTTGTTGTTGTTAATTTCTAAGTTACCATTTTAATTTTGCTGCTTGTTATTGTTCTGTTCAGGGTATTTAATTCTTCCTGATTTTAGCTGGGAGGGTTGTATTTTTCCAGAAATTTATCCATGCTTTCTAGGTTTTCTAGATTATGTGCGTTAAGGTGTTCATAGCAGCCCTGAATGATCTTTTGTATTCCAGTGGTGTCAGTTGTAATATCTCCTGTTTGTTTCTTAGTGAGGTTATTTGGATTTTCTCTCTTTTTTTCTTGGTTATTCTTGCCAGTGGTCTATTAGTTTTATTTTATCTTTTCAAAGAACCAGCTTTTTGTTTTATTTATCTTTTGTATTGGCTTTGTTTTGTTTTGTTTCAGTTTCATTTAGTTCTGCTCTGCTCTTGGTTATTTTCTTTCTTTCTTCAGGGTTTGGGTTTGGTTTGTTCTAATTTCCCTAGTTCCTTGAGATATGACAGTAGATCGTCTGTTTGTGCTCTTTCAGACTTTTTGATGTAGGTGTTTAGGGCTGTGAACTCTCCTCTTAGAAGTGCCTTTGCTGTATCCCAGAGGTTTTGATACGTTTTGTCATTTAGTTGGAAGAATTTTTAAATTTCCATCTTGATTTTATTTTTGAACCAGTGCTCAGTCAGGAGCGGGTTATTTATTTTCCATGGTTTTGAGGTTCCTTTTGGAGTTGACTTCCAGTTTTATTCTTCTGTGGTCTGAGAGAGTGCTTGATATGATTTCAGTATTCTTAAATTTATCGAGGCTCATTTTATGGTCTGTCATATGGCCTATCTTGGAGAAAGTTCCATATGCTGGTGAATAGAATGTGTGTTCTGTGCTTATAAAATGAAATGATTTTGTTTTTGGTTGTGTGTGTGTCTTTTTTTTTTGGACGGAGTCTTGCTTTGTCGCCCAGGCTGGAGTGCAGTGGCACAGTCTCCGCTCACTGCAACCTCCACCTCCTGGGTTCAAGCGATTCTCCTACGGGATTCAAGAGATTGTCCTGCCTCAGCATCCTGAATAGCTGGGACCACAGACACGAGCCACCACACCCAGCTAATTTTTGTCCCAGTCCCTCCTGAGTAGCTGGGACTACAGGCACAAGCCACCATGCTCAGTGTCTCTTGTAGAGACAGGGTTTCACCATGTTAGCCAGGAGTCTCCAACTCCTGACCTCGTGATCCACCTGCCTTGGCTTCCCAAAGTGCTGGGATTACAGGTGTGAGCCACCGCGCCTGGCCCCAAGATATAGTTTAAATGCATTCTTTGTTAACTTTTTGTCTTGATGACCTGTCTAGTGCTGTCAGTGAAGTATTGAAGTCCCCCACTATTGCTGTGTTGCTCTTATCTCATGCCTTAGGTCTGTTAGTAATTGTTTTATAAATTTCGGAGCTCCAGTGTTAGGTGCATATGTGTTTAGGATTGTGATATTTTTCTGTTGGACAAGGCCTTTTACCATTTTATAATGTCCCTTTTTGTTTCTTTTAACTGCTGTTGCTTTAAAGTTTGTTTTGCCTGATAGCTGCTCTTGCTCACTTTTGGTGTCCATTTGCATGAAATGCCTTTTTCCATCCCTTTACTTTAAGTTTATGTGAGTCCTCATGTGTTAGATAAGTCTCCTAAAGGCAGTAGATAGTTGGTTGGTGAGTTCTTATCCATTCTGCAGTTCTGTACCTTTTTTTTTTTTTTTTTTTTTTTAAGATGGAGTGTTAGTCTGTCACCCAGGCTGGAGTGCAGTGGCGCGATCTTGGCTCATTACAACCACTGCCTCCCAGGTTCAGGTGATTGTCTTGCCTCAGCCTCCTGAGTAGCTGGGATTACAAGCACACACCACCACACCCAGCTAATTTTTGTATTTTTAGTAGAGTTGGGGTGCCACCATGTTGGTCAGGCTGGTCTCGAATTCCTGATCTGTGATCCGCCTGCCCTGGCCTCCCAAAGTGCTGGGATTATAGGTGTGAGCCACCACTCCCAGCCTTGTTTTTCTTTAAGCTATTTATTTCCCTGAATATTTATCCCTTCATTTGTTTGTTTGTTTGTTTGTTTTGTTTGTTTGTTTTTTGAGAGGGAGTCTTGATCTGTCGCCCAGGCTGGAGTGCTGTTGCAAGATCTCAGCTCACTGCAATCTCTGCCTCCCTGGTCAACCAGTTCTCCCTACCTAATCCCCACAAGTAGCTGGGATTACAGGTACCCGCCACCACACCCAGCTAATTTTTGTATTTTTAGTAGAGACAAGGTTTCACCATGTTGGTCAGGCTGGTCAAGAACTCCTGACCTCAGGTGATCCATCCACCTTGGCTTCCCAAAGTGCTGGGATTACAGATGTGAGCCACTATGCTCAGCCAATTTTTGTGTTTTTAGCAGAGACAGGGTTTTGCCGTGTTGGCCAAGCTGGTCTTGAACTCTGGGACTGAAGTGATCCACCCACATTGGCCTCCCAAAGTGTTGGGTTTACACACATGAGCCACTGTGCCCACCCTGAAATTTAAGTAATTATTAATATGTTAGACATCTTTCTATTTGAAGATTGGAATTATGTCCTGGTGATATTTTACAGTTTTCTTAATTTTTGGATCTCCTGATAGATGGCAGTAGTAATCAATGCCAAGGACAAGGAAAGCAAGTATTTAAACAGTTTGATAGCTTAAGCCTAATTCCTATGTTTAGTGAAGTTACAACTGACTGTGCATGATTTTCAGTTCTTTTTATCCTTCACATCTGATCTATAAAGTACATGTGAACTTTTTCTCCTCTTAATATCCATTTCTTCCCAGGTGGTTCAAGGGTTATGCCTTTTGTTGGTTATTTCTCTGATATCACGGTCTTTTACTGTGTTCAGAAGAGAGGAAATGAATTTAGAATTTAATAGATTCTGATCTTACCGCATTATAACACAAAAGTGGTTACAAGAGCTAGTTCTGCTGTATCTTTACATGAATATTATACAGGCTATAAATATTTATGTTTAGGGATTTGTTTTGATTTCTATTTCAGCATAGTTCTTTTGGATGGTCTCCTAATTTGGAAAATTAAGTAGTGAATCAACCTGAGAATGCAAAAGAAAGTATCTCTAGCTGTCAATAAATATTTATAAAATATTGCTTTATTGTCTAGAGATATGTTTACATGATTATAAACTATTCAACGTCAGAAAGCTTCATTCTGGCTTAATCTTATTTCATCCACCAATTAACAGTGGACAATTTTAAAATCCATATATTAGTGTCTTTATGAATTAGGGAAGCATTTTGGGGGGATCATTCGTATTGTGAATTTACCTTAGAAGCATCTAGTCTATACACATACACAAATATATATATACTTACATTTATATGTAAAAGGGGTAGAAATCCTGTCAAATACTAGTTTATTCTGCAGGTTATCATTTGATACCTCATATTGCTTTTCTTTGACAGTCTATACTCCCACCTAGTGGTATTTGAGTGCTGCTTTTGTGCCAGGCACCATTCTCGGCACTTAAAGTGGTAATTAATTTATGAAACCCTATGACATTGATATTGCTCTCTCCTGTTTAAAGAATAGGAAACTGAAACATATAGCTCGTAAAGGCAGGATTTGCAAAACGGCAGTCTGGCTCTACACCCATTCTCTCAGCTACCATGCAATACCTGTCTTAGCGTCCTCGTCTAAAACACTGTAATAAAAAGACTGTCTTTTAGGGTCATTGGGAGGGTTCAGTGAAGCAATTCATGTGAAGAGGCTGACATAGTAACTTGGATGGTAATGATCAGTTAATATTAGTTGTCATTTGGCCATTTTTCTGGTTTTCTTCCAATTCTTTTTTCATTGTCTCTATTATAATTTTGTGGTTTTTCTCTCCCACTCATTCCTTAATCAGTGGTGTTCAGGGTTCTGTGCTTGGCCTGGTGCTTGCTGTCATTCTGTATAATTCCTTTGTAGCAGGCATATTCAGTTTCCTAGTTTTTTGGGGGGACGGAATTTTGCTCTGTCACCCAGGCTGGCGTGCAGTGGCGTGATCACGGCTCACTGCAACCTCCGCCTCCCAGGTTCAGTTGATTCTTGTGCCTTAGCCTCCCTTATAGTTGAGACTACAGGTGTGCACCACCACGCCCGGCTAACTTTTGTATATTTTTTTAGTAGAGATGGGGTTTCACTGTGTTGGCCAGGATGGTCTTGATCTCTTGACCTCGTGATCTGCCTGCCTCAACCTCCCAAAGTGCTGGGATTATAGGTGTGAGCCACTGTACCTGGCCTTTCTTTTATTATTA
>NW_016107398.1:4848276-4856709 GCF_001604975.1 Cebus imitator | reverse complement strand
CTCCGCCTCCTGGGTTCAGGCAATTCTCCTGCCTCAGCCTCCTGAGTAGCTGGGATTACAGGCACGCACCACCATGCCCAGCTGATTTTTTTGTATTTTTAGTAGAGACGGGGTTTCACTATGTTGACCAGGATGGTCTCGATCTCTTGACCTTGTGATCCACCCGCCTCGGCCTCCCAAAGTGCTGGGATTACAGGCATGAGCCACCGCGCCCGGCCTGCATTGCTTACTTTTTAAATTAAGGTGTCTTCCCAGATGTACATCTTTAGGGTTGTCTGTCCTAGCTATCTTATCTAAAAGATCTTGACCCCATCTTATCTCTTCCCGTCATGTTACATCCCTTAAACTCCGTTTTATTTTTCTTTATAGAGCTTGTCATTCTTTACGTTATATATTTATTCTTTATAGCTGAGTTGAATGATGAATTAATGTTGCAGCCTCAGAATAATAGTCAACTCAGTAAAACTGTTAGAACAAAATTATAGCATTTCTTTGGTCAGTGAAAATTCCCATCAGATATTTTATGAGTAAAGTTATAAATTCTAAAAAAGAGAAACTAAGTTTTTAAAGTATTTTAGAGTTTTTGTTTATTTGTTTGTTTAGACAGGATCTTGCTCTATTGCGTAGGCTGGAGTGATCATGCCTTGCCTGATCGATCACATAGCCTCAACCTTCCAGACTTAAGTGATCCTCCCTCCTTAGCCCCCCATATAGCTGAGACCACAGGTGCACACCATGCACACCACCATGTCTGGCTAATTTTTTTTTTTTTTCTGAGATGGAGTCTCACTCTGTCACCCAGGCTGGAGGGCAGTGGCATGATCTTGGCTCACTGAAACCTCTGCCTCCTGGGTTCAAGCCGTTCTCCTGCCTCAGCCTCTCAAGTAGCTGGGACTATAGGCGCGCACCACAACGTCTAGCTAATTTTTGTATTTTTAGTAGAGATGGGGTTTCACCACATTGGCCTGGCTGCTCTCGAACTCATGACCTCAAGTAATCCACCTACCTTGGCCTCCCAAAGTGCTGGGATTACAGGTGTGAGCCACCATGCCCAGCAGTCTGGCTAATTTAAAAATTTTTTTTTGTTTGTTTGTTTATTTTTTTCTTTTTCTTTACCAGACACCTCATACAGGATAATTTTCAAATTTTTTTTGTAGAGAATAATCAATGCCCTCACCACAACCCCAGCCGCTAACAACCACTTCCTATAATTTTGCCTTTTCCAGACTGTTACTTCAATGGAATCATACAATATATACTCTTTTATGTTTCATGTATCCCTGGTTCCTTTTTTATGGCGAGTCAGATTCCATTAGATATGTATATCACAGTTTGTTTTTCCATTCAGTAGATGACAGATATTTCTGGGGGAGGGAGGGCCTTTGTTTATTTGTTTTTTCTGTGCTTAAGCTTACCCATATTTCTGTGTTTTTCTCTAGGTATTTGGCTCTTATATATAAAATTATGATGAACACATGTACAGATGTTTGTATGGACATAAGTTGTCATTTCTCTTGAGTAAATACCTAAAAGTGGGATTGCTGGGTAAGTATGTATTTAACTTAAAAAAAAAAACTGCCAAACCACTTTCCAAAATGGCTATAACATTTTACCGTCAATGTATGAAAGTTTCTGTTGCTTTTACATTTTTGCCAGAACTTGGTATTGTTAATTCTTTTTAATTATAGGCATTTTAGCACATGTGTAGTAATAGGTAATTATTAATATAATTTTTAATATAATATATTTATATATATATTATATATAATATATTATATATTATATATAATATATATAATATATTATATATAATATATAATATATTATATATAATATATATAATATATTTATATATGTATATAATATGTATAATATACTTATATATATAATATATATAATATATTTTTATATTATATATATAATATATATATAATATAATATAACTCCCAAAGTTCTGGGATATCCCCAATGACTAATATTATTGAGCTTCTCGTGGTTATTTGTCATTCATATATTTTCTTTGGTGAAGTGTCTGTTCACTTTTTTTTTTTTTTTTTTTTTGAAACGAAGTCTCGCTTTGTTGCCCAAGCTGGAGTGCAGTGGCGCAGTCTCAACTCACTGCAACCTCTGCCTCCCAGGTTCAAGTGATTCTCCTGCCTCAGCCTCCCAAGTAGCCGGGACTACAGGCACACAACACCATGCCCAGCTAATTTTTGTATTTTTTTAGTAGAGGCGGGGTTTCACCAGCTGGGCCAGACTGGTCTCTAACTCCTGACCTCATGATCAGCCCGCCTCAGCCTCCCAAAGTGCTGGGACTACAGGCATGAGCCACTGCTCCCAGCCTCCTTTTCCCATGTTTTAATTGAATAATTTGTCTTTTAATTTGGTTGCAAGAATTCTTTATATATTCTGGATATAACAACTTTATCAGATTGTGATTTGCAAATATGGTCGCCCAGTCTGTAGTTTGCATTTTCTTTTTTTTAAATTTCTTTTTGTTTTCGGTTTTGTTGTGGTTTTTTGTTTTTTTTTGAGGCAGGGTACCACTCTGTCACCCAGGCTGAAGTGGAGTGCAGTGGCGCAATCTCTGCTCACCACAGTCTCCACCTCCCGGGCTAAAGGGATCCCTCCATCCCAGCCTCCGGAGTAGCTGGAGCTATAGGCATGCGCCACCACACCTGGCTAATTTTTGTATTTTTGGTAGAGATGGGATTTGGCCATGTCGTCCAGGCTGGTCTTGAACTCCTGGACTCAAGCCATCCACCCACCTGGGCCTCCCAAAGTGCTGGGATTATACGCGTGAGTCACTGTGCCTGGCCTGTAGTTTGCATTTTAATAGCTGTTCAAAAGCAGGTTTTACATTTAAATTAAGTCAAAATTTTCTCTTGTGGTTTGTGCTTTTTGTGTTTTAAGAGACCTTTGCCTAACCAAAGGTCATAAATTCCCTATTTTTTTTTCTTACAAGTTTTGTAGTTTGTGCTTTTACATTTAGGTCTGTGATTCATTTTGAGTTAATAAGCTCTGTTCTGACTTCTTGCTTGTCTCATATTAGTAAATCATTGCAGCTTTCTTTTTATTAGTATTTGCGTGGTATATCTTTTTTCTATCCATTTACTTTTAACCCGTCTATGGCTTTATAAACAAACTGTGTGTCACCCGGGCTGGAGTGCAGTGGCATGATCTTGGCTCACTGCAACCTTTGGCTCACTGCAACCTCCACCTCCCGGGTTCAAGTGATTCTTGTGCCTCAGCCTCCCCAGTATCTCGGATTACAGGTACACACCTCTGTGCCCAGTTTTTTTATTTTTGGGGTAGAGACGAGATTTCACCAGGTTGGTCAGGCTGGTCTCCAATTCCTGACCTCTGGTGATCCACCCACCTCACCCTCCCAAAGTTCTGGGATTACAGGTGTGAGCTGCCACATCCAGCCTCTTACATGGTTTTCTAAAAAAATTATTAATGTTTCCATTTGATTTTTTTCTTATATGTAACGTCTTTTTGCTGAAATACTCTATCTGTTCATAAATTTGTCTACTTTTTTAACGTAATCATTTTTGCAAGGTTGGTTTTTTTTTTTTTCTTTTTTTGAGACAGAGTCTGGCTCTGTCGCCCAGGCTGGAGTACAGTGGCGCTATCTCAGCTCCTGCAATCTCAGCCTCCTGGGTTCAGGAGATTCTCCTGCCTCAGCCTCCTGAGTAGTTGGGATTAAAAGCGCCCATCACCACACCTAGCAAATTTTTGTATTTTTAGTATAGACGAGGTTTCATCATGTTGATCAGGCTGGTCTTGAACTCCAGACCTCAGGTGATCCACCTGCCTTGGCCTCCCAAAGTACTGCAAAAGGCAGAGGTTGCAGTCAACCAAGATTGGGAGATTGTGCCACTGCACTACAGCCTGGGTGACAGAGTAAGACTCTGTCTCAAATAGTAATAATGCTACTACGAACATTCATGTATAAGTTTTTACATAAACGTGTTTAGCTTTATGAGAAACTGCTCAAAAGGCTGCTACATTTTACATTCCTACCAGCAATATATAAAGGTTCCAGTTTCTTCACATTCTTTTTTTAAAAATGTATTTAATTGACAAAAGTTGTATATATTTATGCAGGATGTTTTGATGTGTGTATACATTGTGGAATGACTAAATCAAGCCAATTAATATACCCACTGCCTTACATACATTTTTTTGGGTGTGGTGAGACTACTTAAAATCTATTCTCTTAGCAACTCTTAGCAATTTTTAATTTTTATTTTTGCAGAGATGGGGTTTCTCCATGTTGGTCATGCTGGTCTGAAACTCCTGACCTCAGGTGATCCGCCCACCTTGGCCTCCCAAAGTGCTGGGATTATAGGCGTGAGCCACCTCGCCTGGCCTTTTTTTTTTTTTTTTTTGAGATAGAGTCTCGCTGTGTTACCCAGACTAGAGTACAGTGGCACATTCTCGGTTCACTGCAACCTCCGCCTCCCAGGTTCAAGTGATTTTCATGCCTTAGCCCGCTGAGAAGCTGAGACTACAGGCACTCACCACCATGCCCAGCTGATTGTGTGTGCGTGTGTGTGTGTGCGTGCACGTGTTTTTGGTAGAGACGGGGTTTCGTCATGTTGGCCAGGTCAGTCCCAAACTCCTGATCTCAAGCAGTCCACCTGCCTTGGCCTCCCAAAGTGCTAGATTACAGGCGTGAGCCACCATGCCTTGCCCCTCTTAGCAATTTTTAAGTATAAAGTACATTGTTACTAACTGTAGTTACCATATTGTACAGTAGAGCTCTTGAACTTACTCCTCTTTCCAAGTGAAATGTTAATCCTTTGATCAACATCTCCCCCATTCTCCCTCCTCCCCAGCCCTGGTTAACCACCTTTCTACTCTCTGCTTCCTCGGGTTTGACTGTTTTAGATTTCACATATAGATATGTATGTTTATATATATACATACATCTAGATGAGATCATGTGGTATTTTGCTTTCTATATCTGGCTTATTTTAGTTTATGATATAGTATCCTGCAGGTTTATCCCTGTTTCACAAGTGGTAGGATTTTGTTCTTTTTTTAAGGCTGAATAGTATTCCAGTGTGTATATACACCAGTGTATACTTGAGTAGCTGGGACTACACCGCTACTGGCGCACACCACCACGCCTGGCTAATTTTTGTATTTTTACACCACATTTTCTTTATCCATTCAACAGTTGATGGACACGTAGGTTGACTCTACATCTTAGCTGTTGTGAATAATGCTGCAGTGAACATGGGAGTACAGATGCTCCCATGTACATGATCTTCCACATACTAATTTCATTTTTTTTTTTTTTTGAGACAGTCTCACTCAGTCACCTAGCCTGGAGTACAATGGTGCAATCTTGGTTCACTGCAATCTCCACCTCCTGGGTTCAAGTGATCCTTGTGCCTCAGCCTCCTGAGTAGTACAGGAGTGCAACACCACACCTGCATAATTTTTCTGTTTTTAGTATAGATGGGGTTTCACCATGTTGGCCAAGCTGATCTTGAACTCCTGACCTCAGGTGATCTGCCCGCCTTGGCCTCCCAAAGTGCTGGGATTACAGGCGTGACCACTGTGCCCAGCCGATTTTTAATTTTTTTTGTTTTAGGAACCTTCACACTGTTTTCCATTTTGGCTGTACTATAGGTTCTTTACATTCTTGCCAATTCTTGTTATTTTCTGTTTTGGGGGATTGCTTAAAAATAACCAATTCATAATTTTTTTTAGTTTTTTAAGCAGTGGGAGGGTATAGTTACACTATTAGTAGGTGTATGGTGCGTATCTGAGTATTCGGGTTTTTTTCTGTTTATGACCTCCTTTCTTGACAACTTGTTGGTATTTCTCTCTTTAAAATTGAATTCTGTACATCAGGTGTAGAAGAACAGTAGAGACTGAGGTAAGTGGTATTTAGCCTTGGAAATGAATACCTGTGCTTCTGTCAGACTGTGAGTGTTGGGGTTTGAGCAGTCTAGCCTGGTTTGGGTTTTGTTGTTACTGTAGTTAACATTGATATACCCAAAACTTCAAATGCCTTCAGCTGCGAGCTGTTACTATCTTGTGCTTAGTGTTGGGCCTGGGATGCTGGAGGTTTTCTCCTTGTGGCTGCTCCACTCAGTCTCAGCAGGCCCCAACAGGAGGCTTCTCTCCAGGCTCTTCCTCCCCATCTGCTGACCGTTTGTGCTCTTTCCACAGTGTGAGGCTTCACAGAAGCAGGGAGTCATTCTCCATGATTTTTTAAAATATGCATACATAAAATGTCTCTTCTATAACCACATTTCATTGTTAACTTGACTGGCTAAAAAGACTCCAGGTTAGAGGTAATTTTGACCCAGAATTTTCAAGGCATTTTTTTTTTTTATTATTATTTTTATTTTTTCCCAAGGATTGTTATTGAGAAGTCTGATACTGTTACTATTCTTCAAATTTTTTATGAGACCTCTTTTCTCTATGGACACTTTTAGAATCTTTCCTTTATCTCCAGCATTATGAAATTTCAAGATATATGTGGCTTGGTATGGCTTTCTTTTGCTATCCTTTTTGCTGAACACTCAGGGTTTCTTTTTCTTTTCTGCTTTCTTCTCTTTCTGTACTTTTCATTTTTAGGATGTTTGACTTAGATTGATCAGTCCTCTGATTTCATTCTTTCTTCTTCTTCTACTTTAGTTGGTAGTATTCCTTAACCAAATCTTTTAGTTCTTCTGTGGATTTTGTGTTTCTGCTCTTATTTTTAATTTCCAAGAATTCTTTCTTGTTATCTGAATGTTCTTCTTTGTTAAAATACTCCTAAAAGCCAGGCACGGTGTGTCATGCTTATAATCCCAGCACTTTGGGGAGGCTGAGGCAGGCAGATCTCTTGAGTCCAGGAGTTTGAGACCAGTCTGGGCAACATGGCAAAACCCCATCTCTTACAGAAATACAAAAATTAGCCAGGCATGGTGGCACATGCCTGTAGTATCAGCTGCTTGGTAGGCTGAGGCAGGAGGATCATTTGATCCTGGGATGCTGACATTGCAGTGAGCCATGATCCTGCCATTGCACTCCAGCCTGGGTGACAGAGAGTGAGACTCTCTCTCTCTCTCTCTCTCTCTCTCTCACACACACACACACACACACACACACACACATCCCTAAAAATATGGAATGTTTCACACACTGGCATGTCATTCTTGTTCAGGGGTCATGCTAATCTGTGTATTGTACCAATGTTAGTATATATGCTGCTGAAGTGAGCACCATGATTTTATTTTTAAATATGTGCATCTGAGCATAATCACCACCCAGAATTCTCTTGTTCTGTTTCTCAGTTTACATCTCCCCACCAAAATAACTATATTCTTACTTCTACATTGTAGATTTGTTTTGTCTTCTTAAAAACTTTGTATGAAATCCTGTACATCCAGCCACTGTAGTACTCTTTTGTGTCGGGCATCTAACCAATTCTGAGATTCATCCACATTGTTGCAAGTACCAGTAGTATGTTTTTTATTGTTATTTAGAATTCTAGGCTGGGCGCAGTGGCTCATGCCTATAGTATCAGCACTTTGGGAAGCCAAGGTGGGCGGATCATCAATGCCAGGAGTTTGAGACCAGCCTGGCCAACATGGCGAAACCCCGTCTTGACTAAAAATACAAAAATTAGCTGGGTGTGGTGGTGGATACCTGTAATCCCAGCTACTAGAACTGCTTGAACCCAGGAGTTGGGGGTTGCAGTGAGCCGAGATTGTGTCACTGCACTCCAGCCTGGGTTACAATGCAAGACTTGGTCTCAAAAGACAAAAAAAAAAGAGAGAATTCTGTTCTCTTTTTAATATTAATATATTACAATTTATCAGTAAGGCCTGTATAAACAACTGGATAATGATCTAATTGTCCAATTAATCATCTTAAAGGCTTGTAATTGAAGTATTAATAATACACCAACAGCATATTTACCTTGCTGCTTAAGCCAGAAACTAAGAATCAGCTTTGACTTCTCTTCTCACACACCACGTGTAGTCTTAGCAGAAAATTCTTTCGTATTTGTGACCTGCATCCAGCCACTTCTGTCGACTCTTTCTCAGAATTTTGCACAAACCTCTGAACTAACTACTTTTATTCTTGCCCTTTAGTCTGTTCTCCAGGCAGCAGCCAAAGGAATCCATTCTCAGTGTCTCTTACCTGCTCACAACCTACAGCGGCTTTCTCACTTGAGAATAAAATCCATAGTTCTTACCGTGACAGAGCTCTTATCTGGCTTCAGCAACCTCTTTAGCCTCATTTTCTATACCATTCTTTCTTTCTCTGACTTTAGCTGCACTGGCCCACTTGCTGTTTCTCTCTGCCTAGGAAGCTCTTGTTCCATGTAATCCATTCCCCTGCCTCCCTCATTTTGTCTTGGTCTCAGCTAAATGTAACCTCATGGGGAAGCTTTCTCTTTTTTTTTTTTTTTTTTTT
>NW_016107398.1:4845566-4847242 GCF_001604975.1 Cebus imitator | reverse complement strand
ACAGGGTCTTGCTCTGTGGCCAAGGCTGGAGTGCAGAGTAGCACCATCTTGGCTTACTGCAACCTTTGCCTCCCAGGTTCAAGCCATTCTTCTGCCTCAGTCTCCTGAGTAGCTGGGAGTACAGGCATCGCCACCACACCTGGCTAATTTTTGTATTTTCAGTAGAGATAGGGTTTTGCCTTGTTGGCCAGGCTGGTGTCAAACTCCTGTCCTCATCATCTGCCTGCCTTGGCCTGCCAAAGTGCTGGGATTACAGACATGAGCCACCGGGCCTGGCAATTTTTGAAGTAGGGTAATTCTTTATTTTTTATTTTTATTTTTTAGAGATAGGGTTTCTCTATTGGTCAGACTGGTCTTGAACTCCCGACCTCAGGTGATCCACCCGCCTCAGCCTCCCAAAATGCTGGGATTACAGGTGTGAGCTGCTGTGCCCAGCCAGAGTAGGGTAATTCTTTAGAGCTTTTGAGCAGATTTAATGTTGTTAGAGCTTATCAGTTTCTAACTAAAATGTATACAGTATTTAAGTAGCTATCTCTTAATGTTAACATCATTCTATAACAGGATATGGTTCTTTTTGTTTTTCCTCATTTTTTTTGCAGTTATTAAAGATAGCATTTGCCTAATTCTTAAAAGCATCTTTTCAGAATTAGAAAAGGAAGCAATAGTAAACATGTAGTACCAATTCAAGAATTGGATTATTCCAAATTGCTTTTAACTGTTCCAAATTAAGACATCTGGTGACTAGGATAATTTGGTTTCTCTGTTTGGTTAACCAGCTGGTTGTTCTGGAAAGGAAAAACACAGTTAATTGTTCTTGTTGAAAGATTCTGGGCATTTGTGGAATTATTGTAAAGGGTGACATTTGGATGCAAGATTTACATGCAAAACTGGACATCTCAGGATGTTATTGAGGAAAATGTTTTTGTTTTTAAAAAGACGCTTTGAATGTTATATCTGGAACCTGCAGCATAATCTCACACTGCATGAGAAAGTATGTGTCATTTCCTCCCAGCCCTCCCCCTTTTCCTTGGTAACAGATTCCTGTACTTTAAAAATTGTGCTTTTCCTAAGAATTTTAGTGTATTTAATGCATGGGATGCCATATGTTGCTGCAACCACTATCTTGTACGTTTATGTGAATGAGAATACCATATTCAGACTAGCTAAGCAGGATTAATTTACAGAGACATTGTCTTAGTCGTTAATGAATGTGAAATTTAGAATTATGTTAGAGTTGTAACAGATGTCAGTTTAGCATACCTTCCACTAAATATTCAGCAGTTCTTCCTTATTTAAAACAAATGGTTCTTTGGCAAATTGTCTTAGAGCTAATTCTATGTTAGTTTAAAACATACACATATATTTCTCTAAATTATAAATGTTTTCTGGAACAATTCTGAAAGTAAACCAATGTATGCTTTTTATCCCAAGGTATTGTTTCCTCTAGGACGTACTAGTAATGCATATGCATAATTGTTCCTATTTTATTCTTCCCTGTTTCTCCAAAATATTGATAACCAGATTCTTTTTTTTTTTTTTTTTTTTAGTTGGAGTTTTACTTTTTTTTTCTTTTTTTTTTTTTTTTTTTTTTTTTGAGACGGAGTTTCACTCTTGTTACCCAGGCTGGAGTGCAATGGCGAGATCTCGGCTCACCGCAACCTCCGCCTCCTGGGTTC
>NW_016107398.1:4843378-4844701 GCF_001604975.1 Cebus imitator | reverse complement strand
AGGATGGTCTCGATCTCTTGACCTCGTGATCCACCCGCCTCGGCCTCCCAAAGTGCTGGGATTACAGGCTTGAGCCACCGCGCCCGGCCGATAACCAGATTCTTAAGTTTCCTCTGTGCAGTTTGCTTCAGATAAACTGGCATTAGATATGTGTGATATAGCCTGAAGTGGTGACATGTGCCTGTGGTCCCAGCTACTTGGGAGGCTGAGGTAGGAGGAAGAATTGCTTGAGCCAAGGAGGTCAAGGCTGTGGTGAGCTGTGATTACATCACTGCACTTCCAGCCTGGGCCACAGAGTGAGACAAAAAAAAAAAGGAAAAAAAAAAAGAAAGCAGCAAAGAAAGAAAAGGATGTGCCTGATACATATTAAGCTACTTTAATGTCTAGTATAAAGCTTTTGTGGCTGCCATTAGATTTTTCAGGTTTGCCACTGGCCTTGCCACTTTAGGCATTAGCAGCTACTGCTTCCAGGTGCTCTAATACTCCCTCTTTAAAGATTTAAAATGCAGCTTTGCACAGTGGCAGTATTGTAGCCAGTGAGGTTTATCCAAGGCGTGATTATTGCTAATTGAAAACTTTTCCCAATACCCCACCATGATTACTGGAAATATAGTCAGCATTGGCAATTTTTGGCAGTCTCTATGGGGAAGGAATAAAATAAATTAAATAAAAAAAATAAAATGGAATAGAAATACAAAAAAATTAGCCGGGTGTGGCAGTGCACACCTGTAATCCCAGCTACTTGGGAGGCTGAGGCAGGCGGATCACTTGAAGTCAGGAATTTGAGGCCAGCCTGGCCAACGTGGTGAAACCCTGTCTCTACTAAAAATACTAAAATTAGCCGGGCGTGGTGGCTGGCACCTGTAATCCCAGCTACTTGGGAGGCTGAGGCAGGAGAATCACTTGAACCTGGGAGGCAGAGGTTGCCGAGAGCAGAGATCGCGCCATTGCACTCCAGCCCTGGTGACAGAGTGAGACTCCATCTCAAAACAAAACAAAATAAAAGATTAATGTGCTACATGCTTATATAGTATAGGAATTAATAACATGGGCTCTGGAATAAGAATGCTTGAATTCAGAAATCAGCTTTACTGCATGCTAGCTGTGCTTTTCTCATCAGTAAAATGGATATAATAGTACTTTTGGGATTGTTACAAGGTTGTCATCATCATTAAAAGTTTCAGTAATATGCTGGACGCGATGGCTCATGTCTATAATCCCAGTGCTTTGGTAGACCAAGGCAGGAGGATTGCTTGTATGCAGAAGTTCAAGACTAGCTGGGGCAACATAGTAAGACCCTGCCTGTATTTAAAAAAAAAAAAA
>NW_016107398.1:4840688-4842351 GCF_001604975.1 Cebus imitator | reverse complement strand
TTGAAATTTTATTTTTACCTTTCCTTAGTACTGCTTTGGGGAAAGGGATTTTGGCATATGGAAGGAGATTCTGTTGGCTCTGCTATTTAATTTCCAGTTTATTATGCATCTAGATTAGGGAGGTGACTAGAGTAGAGACTGTTGGTGGTAGTCCTGATTGGCCTGCTAGACCTATCTCGTGTCTAGTTGAGTTTGACTGAAGGGCTATTCAGCATTGGGACATTCCTAGTGTGTTAGTACCTGAAATCTTTTTCTGTCTAGAACTACAAACATTCATGATAAGTTCAAATTTTTTGTTTTGGGATAATGTTAAGTTTACAGAAAAGATGCAGAAATAGTACAGAGTTCTGGTATACCCTTCACCCAGCCTCCCTAATGTTAAGATAACCATGGAACGTTTATCAAAACTAAGGAATTAACATTGGGATAATACTATTAACATGACAGACTTTATTTGAATTTCACCAGGTCTTCCATGAATGTCCTTTTACTAGTCCAGGATTGAATCAAGGATACCATATTGCGTTTTGTTATCACATGGTCTTGGTCTCCCCCAGTCTGTGATGATCTCTAGGTCTTTCTTTGTTTCTCATGATCTTAAAGCTTTTAAAGCTTTTTTTTTTTTTTTTTGAGACAGAGTCTCACTCTGTCACCAGGCGCCAGGCTGGAGTGCAGTGGCGCGACCTTGGCTCACTGCAACCTCTGCCTCCTGGGTCCAAGCGAGTCTCATGCCTCAGCCTCCCAAGTAGCTGGGACTGCAAGTGTGTGCCACTACTCCTGGGTAATTTTTAAATTTTTAGTAGAGATGGGGTTTTACCATGTTGGCCAGGTTCGTCTCAAATTCCAGGCCTCAAGTGACCTGCCTGCCTTGGCCTCCCAAAGTGGTAGGATTGCAGGCATGAGCCATCATGCCTGGCCTGATACTGAAACTTTTGAAGAGTACTGGCCAGGTATTTGTAGAATATTCCTCAAACTGGGTTAGTCTGAGGTTTTCTCATGATTAGACTGGGGTTTTTTATTTGGGGAAGAATACCACAGAGGTGAATGAAATGCCTTTCTTATCACATCATGATAGGAACATGACATATTGGTGATGATGTTACCCTTGATCAGTTGGCCACAGTGATGTCATCTGAGCTTCCCCACAATGAGGTTACTATCTTTTACCCTTTCCATACTCTGTTCTTTGGATTCAAGTAACTAAGTCCATCGTATACTCAAGGGGAGGAGAATTAAGCTCTACTTTTTAGAGGGGGTATATCTACTTGTATTACTTGAGTTCTGTAAGGAAGATTTGTTCCTTCTCCCTCATTTATTATTTACTGATTCATTTTTATCAGTATGGACTCATGAATATTTATTTTATTACTTGGATTGTATCCAAGAGTATTTTTTTTTTTTTTTAAGACGGAGTCAGTCTGTCGGCCAGGCTGGAGTGCAGTGTTGCGACCTTGGCTCACTACAACCTTCACCTCCCGGGTTCAAGTGATTCTCTTGTCTCATCCTTCCAAGTAGCTGTGATTACAGGTGTGAGCCACTGCCCTCAGCTGAGTATCGTTATTTTGTTGTTGAGGTTGTTTTAGATTGGCCAGTGGAGTTCTTGGCTTCTGCGTCTTTTTGTTTTTCCTTTTAAATCTTCTTTCTCCAAGGAGCTCAAGGGCGT